>NC_134490.1:18416969-18508227 GCF_040206685.1 Ascaphus truei | reverse complement strand
AAACGAGAGGTAACTCTCAATGTATAACTTCCTGGTAAAATATTTTATAAATAAATAAATAATAAAATAATTTTGTTAGCCACAGAATGGTATCGTCTATTCATTTTTATTTTATTTATATAATGTTCAACTTTGTATTCTAAACCCTTGATACGTAACACTCTTTTACAATGTGACTCTTTTCATCCTTGTTATCCATTGAAAAAGCTTTCGAGGGGTCAGTTGGTAAAGGGTGCAAACTATTTGTGATAGAGGAGAGGGTCTACTATTCCAAAAGATGTTTAGCTAAAATGTATCCTATAAACCTTATAGATAAGGCTGTTGATCAAATATACAAGAAACATATCTTTACGGCAGCAAGAAGTTTACAATAAATATACTAACAATAGGAGCCACATAAGGAAATTTTTTATTTTCCAACGGTATATTCTAGGGGGAGGAGGAGATTGAGGGGTGGGGGAGGAAGAGAGTAAGGGGTGGGGAGGAGTAAGAGAGTGAGGGTGGGGGGGAGGAGGAGAGTGAGGGGGGGGAGGCGAGTGAGGGGGGTGGAGGCAAGAGTGAGGGGGGGGGAGGAGGAGAGTGAGGGGTGGGGGGGAGGAGGAGAGTGAGGGGTGGGGGGGGAGGAGGAGAGTGAGGGGTGGGGGGGGGGAGGAGAGTGAGGGGTGGGGGGGGGAGGAGGAGAGTGAGGGGTGGGGGGGGGGGAGGAGAGTGAGGGGTGGGGGGGGGAGGAGAGTGAGGGTGGGGGGGGGAGGAGAGTGAGGGGTGGGGGGGAGGAGGAGAGTGAGGGGTGGGGGGGGGAGAGGAGAGTGAGGGGTGGGGGGGAGGAGAGTGAGGGGTGGGGGGGAGGAGAGTGAGGGGTGGGGGGGAGGAGAGTGAGGGGTGGGGGGGGGGAGGAGAGTGAGGGGGGGGGGAGGAGAGTGAGGGGTGGGGAGGGAGGGGGGGGGGGAGGAGAGTGAGGGGGGGGAGGAGGAGAGTGAGGGGGGGGAGGAGGAGAGTGAGGGGGGGGAGGAGGAGAGTGAGGGGGGGGGAGGAGGAGAGTGAGGGGGGGGAGGAGTGAGGGGGGGAGGAGGAGAGTGAGGGGGGGGGGAGGAGGAGAGTGAGGGGTGGGGGGGGGAGGAGAGTGAGGGGTGGGGGGGGGAGGAGAGTGAGGGGTGGGGGGGAGGAGAGTGAGGGGTGGGGGGGGAGGAGGAGAGTGAGGGGGGGGGGGAGGAGAGTGGGGGGGGGGAGGGAGTGAGGGGGGGGGAGGAGAGTGAGGGGGGGGGGGAGGAGGAGAGTGAGGGGTGGGGGGGGAGGAGGAGAGTGAGGGGTGGGGGGGGGGAGGAGGAGAGTGAGGGGTGGGGGGGGAGGAGGAGAGTGAGGGGTGGGGGGAGGAGGGAGGGAGGGGGGGAGAGTGGTGGGTGGGGGGTGGAGGAGAGTGAGGGGGGGGGGAGGAGAGTGAGGGGGGGGGAGGAGGAGAGTGAGGGGGGAGGAGGAGAGTGAGGGGGGGGAGGAGGAGAGTGAGGGGTGGGGGGGAGGAGGAGAGTGAGGGGTGGGGGGAGGAGGAGAGTGAGGGGTGGGGGGGGGGAGGAGGAGAGTGAGGGGTGGGGGGGGAGGAGGAGAGTGAGGGGTGGGGGGGGGAGGAGGAGAGTGAGGGGTGGGGGGGGGAGGAGGAGAGTGAGGGGTGGGGGGGGAGGAGGAGAGTGAGGGGTGGGGGGGGAGGAGGAGAGTGAGGGGTGGGGGGGGAGGAGGAGAGTGAGGGGTGGGGGGGGGAGGAGGAGAGTGAGGGGTGGGGGGGGAGGAGGAGAGTGAGGGGTGGGGGGGAGGAGTGAGGGGTGGGGGGGAGGAGTGAGGGGTGGGGGGGAGGAGTGAGGGGTGGGGGGGGAGGAGGAGTGAGGGGGGGGGGGAGGAGTGAGGGGGGGGGAGGAGTGAGGGGTGGGGGGGGGGAAGAGGAGTGAGGGGTGGGGGGGAGGAGGAGTGAGGGGTGGGGGGGGAGGAGGAGAGTGAGGGGGGGGGGGAGGAGGAGAGTGAGGGGGGGGGGGAGGAGGAGAGTGAGGGGGGGGGAGGAGGAGGAGAGTGGGGGGGGGAGGAGGAGGAGAGTGAGGGGGGGGGGAGGAGGAGGAGAGTGAGGGGGGGAGGAGGAGAGTGAGGGGGGGGAGGAGGAGAGTGAGGGGGGGGGAGGAGGAGAGTGAGGGGGGGGGAGGAGGAGAGTGAGGGGGGGGGGAGGAGGAGAGTGAGGGGGGGGGGAGGAGGAGAGTGAGGGGGGGGGAGGAGGAGAGTGAGGGGTGGGGGGAGGAGGAGAGTGAGGGGTGGGGGGAGGAGGAGAGTGAGGGGTGGGGGGAGGAGGAGAGTGAGGGGTGGGGGGAGGAGGAGAGTGAGGGGTGGGGGGGGAGGAGGAGAGTGAGGGGTGGGGGGGGGGAGGAGGAGAGTGAGGGGTGGGGGGGGAGGAGGAGAGTGAGGGGTGGGGGGGAGGAGGAGAGTGAGGGGTGGGGGGGGGGGAGGAGAGTGAGGGGTGGGGGGGGAGGAGGAGAGTGAGGGGTGGGGGGGGAGGAGTGAGGGGTGGGGGGGGGGAGGAGTGAGGGGTGGGGGGGAGGAGTGAGGGGTGGGGGGGGGGAGGAGTGAGGGGTGGGGGGGGGGAAGAGGAGTGAGGGGTGGGGGGGGGGAAGAGGAGTGAGGGGTGGGGGGGGGGAAGAGGAGTGAGGGGTGGGGGGGGGGGGGGGGAAGAGGAGTGAGGGGTGGGGGGGGGGGAAGAGGAGTGAAGGGTGGGGGGGGGAGGAGGAGAGTGAGGGGGGGGGAGGAGGAGAGTGAGGGGTGGGGGGGGAGGAGAGTGAGGGGTGGGGGGGGGAGGAGAGTGAGGGGTGGGGGGGGGGAGGAGAGTGAGGGGTGGGGGGGGGGGAGGAGAGTGAGGGGTGGGGGAGGAGAGTGAGGGGTGGGGAGGAGAGTGAGGGGTGGGGAGGAGAGTGAGGGGTGGGGAGGAGAGTGAGGGGTGGGGAGGAGAGTGAGGGGTGGGGAGGAGAGTGAGGGGTGGGGAGGAGAGTGAGGGGTGGGGAGGAGAGTGAGGGGTGGGGAGGAGAGTGAGGGGTGGGGAGGAGAGTGGGGGGTGGGGAGGAGAGTGAGGGGTGGGGGGTGGGGAGGAGAGTGAGGGGTGGGGGGGTGGGGAGGAGAGTGAGGGGTGGGGGGTGGGGAGGAGAGTGAGGGGTTGGGGGGAGAGTGAGGGGTTGGGGAGAGAGTGAGGGGTGGGGGGGGGAGAGAGTGAGGGGTGGGGGGGGGGAGAGAGTGAGGGGTGGGGGGGGGGAGAGAGTGAGGGGTGGGGGGGGGGAGAGAGTGAGGGGTGGGGGGGGGGGAGAGAGAGTGAGGGGTGGGGGGGGGAGAGAGAGTGAGGGGTGGGGGGGGGGAGAGAGAGTGAGGGGTGGGGGGGGGGGAGAGTGAGGGGTGGGGGGGGGGAGAGTGAGGGGGGGGGGGGGAGAGTGAGGGGTGGGGGGGGGGGAGGGTGGTGGGTGGGGGGGGGAGAGTGAGGGGTGGGGGGGGGAGAGTGAGGGGTGGGGGGGGGAGGTGAGGGGTGGGGGGGGGAGAGTGAGGGGTGGGGGGGGAGTGAGGGTGGGGGTGGGGGGGGGGGGAGAGTGAGGGGTGGGGGGGGGGAGAGTGAGGGGTGGGGGGGGGAGAGTGGGGGTGGGGGGGGGGGAGAGTGAGGGGTGGGGGGGGGGGAGAGTGAGGGGTGGGGGGGGAGGTGAGGGGTGGGGGGGGGGTGAGTGGGGGTGGGGGGGGGGAGTGAGGGGTGGGGGGGGGGGGGTGGTGAGGGGTGGGGGGGGAGAGGGGGTGGGGGGGGGGGGAGAGTGAGGGGTGGGGGGGGGGGGAGTGAGGGGTGGGGGGGGGGGAGGTGAGGGGTGGGGGGGGGGGGAGAGTGTGGGGTGGGGGGGGGGGGAGGTGTGGGGGGGGGGGAGTGTGGGGGGGGGGAGAGTGGGGGTGGGGGGGGGGAGGTGGGGGTGGGGGGGGGGGGGGGGTGGGGGTGGGGGGGGGGGGGAGTGGGGGTGGGGGGGGGGGTGGTGGGGTGGGGGGGGGGGTGGTGGGGGTGGGGGGTGGGGGGGGTGGGGAGTGGGGGTGGGGGGGGGGAGAGTGAGGGGTGGGGGGGGGGAGGTGAGGGGTGGGGGGGGGAGAGTGGGGTGGGGGGGGGGGGAGGTGAGGAGTGAGGGGTGGGGGGGGGAGGTGAGGGGTGGGGGGGGGGGGGGAGGTGAGGGGTGGGGGGGGGGGGGGGGGGGGGGTGGTGGTGGTGGGGGGGGGGGGTGTGGGGTGGGGGGGGAGAGTGAGGGGTGGGGGGGGGGAGTGTGGGGGTGGGGGGGGGGAGTGTGGGGTGGGGGGGGGGGTGTGAGGGGGGGGGGAGTGTGGGGTGGGGGGGGGGAGGTGTGGGGTGGGGTGAGTGAGGGGTGGGGGTGGGGTGGGGGGTGGGGGTGGGGGGGGGGGTGGGGGTGGGGGGGGGGTGGTGGGGGGTGGGGGGGGGGGGAGTGGGGGTGGGGGGGGGGGTGTGGGGTGGGGGGGGGGGGGTGAGGGGTGGGGGGGGGGGGGAGTGGGGGTGGGGGGGGGGGAGAGTGAGGGTGTGGGGGGGGGAGTGAGGGGTGGGGGGGGGGGGGGTGAGGGGTGGGGGGGGTGTGAGGGGTGGGGGGGGGGGGGGGTGTGGGGTGGGGGGGGGGAGGGGGAGTGAGGGGTGGGGGGGAGGAGGGGGAGTGAGGGGTGGGGGGGTGGGGGGGGGTGAGGGGTGGGGGGGTGGGGGGGGGTGGGGGTGGGGGGGTGGGGGGGGGTGGGGTGTGGGGGGTGGGGGGGGGGTGAGGGGTGGGGGGGGTGGGGGGGGTGAGGGGGTGGTGGGGTGGGGGGGGGGTGAGGGGTGGTGGGGTGGGGGGGGGTGGGGGGGGGTGAGGGGTGGTGGGGTGGGGGGGGTGGGGGTGGTGGGTGGGGGGGGAGTGAGGGGTGGTGGGGTGGGGGGGGTGAGGGGTGGTGGGGTGGGGGGGGAGTGGGGGTGGTGGGTGGGGGGGGAGTGAGGGGTGGTGGGGGGTGAGGGGTGGTGGGGGGGTGAGGGGTGGTGGGGGGTGGGGGTGGTGGGGTGGGGGGGGGTGGGGGGTGGTGGGGTGGGGGGGGGTGGGGGTGGTGGGGTGGGGGGGGAGTGAGGGGTGGTGGGGTGAGGGGGGGGTGGGGGTGGTGGGGGTGTGAGGGGTGGGGGGGGGTGAGGGGTGGGGGGGGGTGGGGTGGGGGTGGGGGGGGTGAGGGTGGGGGTGGGGGAGTGAGGGGTGGGGGTGAGGGGTGGGGGGGGAGTGAGGGGTGGGGGGATGGGGGGTGTGGGGGTGGGGGTGGGGGAGTGAGGGGTGGGGAGTGAGGGGTGGGGGGGGGTGAGGGGGGGGTGGGTGGGGGGGGGGGGGTGGGGGTGGGGGTGGGGGTGGGGGGGGAGTGGGGGTGGGGGGTGGGGGTGGGGGGGGGGTGAGGGGTGGGAGGGGGAGTGAGGGGTGGGGGGGTGGGGGGTGGGTGGGGGAGTGAGGGGTGGGGGGGAGGGGTGGGAGGGGGAGTGAGGGGTGGGGGGGTGGGGGGGAGGGGGTGGGAGGGGGGTGAGGGGTGGGGGGGGAGGGGGTGGGAGGGGGAGTGAGGGGTGGGGGGAGGAGTGAGGGGTGGGGGGGGGAGTGAGAGGTGGGGGGAGTGAGAGGTGGGGGGGAGTGAGGGATGGGGGGGAGTGAGGGATGGGGGGGAGTGAGGGGTGGGGGATGGGGGGGAGTGAGGGGATGGGGGGGAGTGAGGGGATGGAGGGGGGTGAGGGGATGGAGGGGGGTGAGGGGATGGGGGGGTGAGGGGATGGGTGAGGGGATGGGGGAGAGTGAGGGGGGTGTAACGGTGGGGGAGGAGACGTTGTTTGGTGCAGTTGAGTCCGATACTGGATGACCCTCCCCGGGACTAGGGGGGGAGTGTCCGGGGAAATCTCGCGGTGCTGTCGGGGAAATCTCGCGGTGCTGCCGGGGCTCAGACCGCCGCCTCTCCCTCCTCCCAGTGACTGTGCAGCGAGTGACAGGAGCCGGACACACGGAGGGGACCGGAGCCCAGCGCAGGAGGAGACCGCGGGACCGGGAGCAGCAGGAGGAGGAGGAGGGAACAGGGAAGAAGCAGCGATCTCACCCCGGCCACCGCCGTTGCCTCCTCGCTGACATCCCCCCGCCCGCCCCATGCGAGAGCGGCTTCCCCTGCAATAACATGGCCACCACCGGAACGTGCACCCGCTTCACCGACGAGTACCAGCTGTACGAGGAGCTTGGCAAGTGAGTTTGCAGAGGGGAGAGGGGCAGGGGTGACAGGGGGCACCGCGGTACAGGGGGGGGTCGGGACAGAGGGCACCCGGGGGAGAGGGACAGATATGGCCGGGGGGGGGAAGGGGGGTCGCGCAGGGCACCGGGGAGGAGGGGGGACAGGGCAAGTAGATTAGAGAGACAAGTCCATACGGGGACATACAATATAACATTGCCCCAGCATAGGACAGCAGCACGGGGACTCGTATATACCTGTCCTCCCAGCACTGTGCCTGCACACACAGATATTCCCAGCACACTGAGCACCAATTGCAGCTTCCGCTCTATGATTGGGGGTGTGTGCATATTTTGGGGCACATAAAGCACCCATAGCAGATTCAGCTCTCGGGCAGGGAGACAAAGACATTTCCACCACACAAGAGCTTCTGCATTATGACAGCGAGGCGCAGATCCTGAGCTGCCCTCACATGGCACACACACTCAGCCATCTGCACCATGACAAAGATATCCCAGGCAGTGTGTTTTCCCTGTGCAGGCAGCTTCTGCACCCAGACAAGGGAGCAGGGTGGGAGAGACACCATAGGCACATTGTGCATTCATAGCATTATCTTCATCCAAATAGGCAGACTATGATATTAACAGACCTCCTAGCAGCAGACTACATTGCAAATCCATTGTGCATACAATGCCTGTTCAGCTCCAGCAAAATGGGATCAAATATACAACGGAGCCCCCACCCCATAGAACAAACATAGATAAATATTTCAGGCAGCTTCTGCACCAAATGGTGGGAGGAAGATACTCCTTTATTACCAACAACCCCATGTGTGTTTCCTCACCCTGCACTCGCTATACCAAGACGAAAAATGTATTGCTGTGCTGCCAGCAGCTGACACTCTGCAACCTTAATACAATTTGTACACAGAGGAGATTGACATTCCAGGCAGGTTGTGTACACATAGCCATTGTGTAGTTACCTATACAATCTATTGCCCCCATACTGCGTGCAAACCTTTTACTGATCCCATAGCAGCCATGACGGTATTACTTGACCCTTTATCTCCTCAATGAACCATATGTTTAATCCAATTGCAGTATTTAATTTAAAACTACAAAATACACTGAAATTAAAATACCTTATTACTGCAATATTTTACAGTTATAGAGCTGTTGTAATAGCAGTTTTTGTACAAGTGAGATGTCTTGGGGAACCGTTCTGGCTAGTGCTTGGCACCCTTATTGAGTAAAACTTAACCAGACGGACACTGCACCCACTACATGGTAATAGGGGTACAAAAGATAATCGGGCAGTTTCTGCTCCATGTGCACACTTTCTGCTGCACTCCTTGCACCTAAACATGTGACGAGGATATTCTAAGATCGTCTAAACTCATAATACCATTACAGGTAGCCCACTTGCTGCAAACACTGTTGGTGCAGAGCACTGATCGTGCTATACAGTACCCCCAGAAACCAGGCTTATTCTACACCATCCAGCACCCAGTTTAGACCACTCAGTCTTTTATTTACACCTCCCTGCTTCTGTCACACAGTGACACAACACATTAATCTTAATGTGTGGGAGAGAGTGGAACAAAAGTGGTGGATCCCTATCACTGTTGATTAGTTGTAACGGCCTTTATTGTGACTGCATTGCAGAAGTTTTACTGAAATCCCTCAGCTCTTCCATGTAGTAACAAAGGAGGGATAGGGAGTAGGTGGTATGATACCTTTTTATTGGACCAACTAGTTGTTGATTAGCTCTTCCATTGTCACTTTTCTTTGTCCTGTTCTCCCTGTCTGGCTGTGTTTAGGCTAGAGGTGGGGTTGAGCATTTTAGGAGAGTATTGAGATTACCCAAAATGCTGGAATGATCTGGTGCCTTCCCCATACCTTGCTGAGTGCCCACTTTTGCTTGAGGTGTTAGGCTAAACCAGGGGTAGGCAACTCCAGTCCTCAAGGGCCACCAACAGGTCAGGTTTTCAGCATATCCCTGCTTGAGCGACTGAGCCACCTTTGCTGAAGCAGGGACATCCTGAAAACCTGACCTGTTAGTGGCTCTTGAGGCCTGGAGTTGCCCACCCCTGGGCTAAGCTATTAAACTATTTTGCTATTGGTCATAGCAAAATGATTGATTAACCGGTGCAGTACCAGAATGTTTGGCACTGAAGAGGTTAATGGGAATGTGTTGCTGCTGGTATTAACCGTATCACTAACATATTCTCTATTGCTTCTCTAATTGGTTCTACATGCCTTCCATTTATTTCACTATCACTTTCACAAGTGTTAGAATTACAATCCTTATTTTATAAAAACAGTCATTTGCTGTAAATCCCTAGCACAGCACAATGCCTGTCTTATCGATACCAGTGTTTTTGGGGGGGTTGAAACGGAATGAGAGGCTTTAAGCTTCCCTAGGAATGGTTAATACAGGGAGTTGTAGAAGCATCTTTAACCACTCCAGTGCTGGAGTTAGTGTGCATTTCTCAACATGGTCTCGTTCCCTTCCCGCTAGCTCTGTCACTAGATGGCTGCCTTTTGAAGGCCCAAATGGTTATTGTTGTAGTTTTTCCTAGCATAGCTCACGTTGACCAGGATTCACTTAACTCCAATAAGGGATACAGAAGCTTGATCTCATGTCAACTGCTATTGGCTTGAATCGAGCTCCAATACCCCTTATTAGAGCTTTGTGAATATCCCCCACTGAGCTGCCCGTTCTTTCCATATTCGTGGCCCTTCTTTCATGTCCCTTATACATTTTGCTTATTGACTTGGAAAAAGGGCTTTCAGACTTCCCCTTCTTGCTCACCATTTCAATAGTTGTGTGTAAGGCCACCTTACTTAATTTTGTTCAATATATTAATACATGTAGGCAGTCGTGTATGCGTATATAACAAATTGCACTCAAGTATGTATAGTTTTCGCTATATAGTGCCAATAGTGTACGCAGCTCTTCACAAGCTTACAATACAAGGTATCTGAAGTACCATCATTGGGAACAAGCACAGCCGTTAAATGAAAACATAAAGCAAAGGGAGGCCCTGCCCTAAAGAGCTTGCAATCTAAGCGCTATGTTTGGAGGCTTACATACACAGTAAGAGTAAAAGTGCAGTCAGGGAGGTTAAGGGTATCAAGTCTGAAAATCAGCACGTCAAGAAACCAACCTTTAGCACTGATCTGCTGACAGTGATAGAAAGTGCCACAGGCTGGAGGCAAATTCCCTGAAATGAAATCTAAGGCGACGGCCCCAGTGTCGGCACTGCACGTGCGCCTGCAGCTCTGTTACCCGGTCTGTGCAGGGTGAAAGACGGGGGGGGGGGGGGGGTGGCGATATCACCCGGCAGGTTTGCCCTCATTGGCTGAACCGCCGGGTGGCGTGGCCACCGCACTTATCGCCAGTACTGAAGACTATTTGACTGACTTCAGGAAAAACTGGTCGTGCAACGCGGCGGCGGCCAAGGCAGCTAGTGGGCCCGGCCCCATTGAGGGGTCGGCTCTTGTCCTTGCAGCGCACGCCGTAGCAGGCACTGGGGACCTAGCTTATGAGGCTCCAGGGACCACCACCCAAGTTACCGGACACCATCTTGGTGGTTGTTCTCATGGTGTTTGAACCATGGCTCTAAAAGCCGAGGTCCCACTAGTCACCCTTTATTTAACATTTTACACTTGTGTGAGATCCTTGTGTAGTTTGTTGTTTTGGAGAAATATTCATGTGAAATAATTTATTGTGTCCTCTTACCGTGCCTTTGGATTCCGCACTGATTACTGCAAATTCTGGACTTGCTGCTTAATTTTTTTCTCTTTTTTTCCTCTAGACCTTTAATATAGCTTCACTGAAAGAAGGGAACAGTGTCTGTTTTTTTTGACTGGTTTTCGGAACTTAATATTCACATTAATAAGCACTTCCGTTGTGAAATAGCAGTTACGAATACGCTTTGTTGGTGAACGAAAGGGCCACAGGATCCAGCTTTTAAATACCGAAAAGTCCATCTTTACCAAAGTCAAAATTTTATTTTGTAATATGAGAAAATATCTCCCACTCACATATTAAGAATATCTAACACTGCAGTAAAAAAACAATCTTGGAATTAAACAAGAAATAATGTGAAGCTCAACAGAACTGAAACAGTCATGCAGCAAACCCCAAAATAAAAATAACTGCAGTAAAGAGAAACAAGTCCCAAACCTACATGCCATAAATTTTATCGTTTGGTATTTCGGTTAACGGCATCTGTTTTCATTTTTCTTTTTTTAAAGGGGGGCCTTTTCTGTAGTGCGCAGATGTGTAAAGAAATCCTCCAACCAGGAATATGCTGCAAAGATTATCAACACCAAAAAGCTCTCTGCCAGAGGTAAGTGTCTTTACCGACTGTGTGTGTTTATTTGAAATGTAAGAAGCAGGGGCAATGCACCGTAGACTGTGGTGTGTAAATGTTTCTTTACGTGGTGTGGCTTCATTTATACCATGCCAATCTTTATGCTTACTGTGCTTAGGATTTTGAAACCAGCTCAGAGTTTCGTCTGCCTTTTTTTTTAAATACCCTTTGATTGGAATGCCCGAGGGGCGGCTGGAATCGTATGCACATGGGAGCTGAGATTACACTCTGTGTTCGGGCTATCATAGGAAGTAGGGGAGAGTGTAGGAGCCTGGCTAAGGTTCCCAGGGGCTTTCTCAGGGCTGATACACATGTGACATACATGGAGGAATTTCTTACTCTGTGCTTCTTGGAATTGGCATGTCCCTTGATGGGGGACTAAAAAGAACTCCCAGAAAGCCCCTGTAAGTCAGCAGATCACTTTGCCTGCAGAGAGCAGGCGAAGGGCAGGCAAAGCACCCCTAGTTTGAAGAGTCTGTAGCACCCCCTCCCACCCTATATGGGCATCCCTCTTGTATGCTTATCTGTCAGACTGTCAACCTGTTTGCTGCAAATGCGTTGCAGGCCTATGGCAGCGAATGGGTTAAATCCTATCACTGTGCTGAATAATTCGTGTTTAAATTGCATGCCAGAGAAGAGATAACAGAGAACACTCCCCAAAATGTATTAACTGCTTTACTTGCATCCTTCTCTGTGGTCGTCTCTCACAGGTAAACGTTTTTTTGGCACCGAGATAATTTAGGGGAGAGGTCTACTGATTACTTGGAACTTAAATTAAAGCTGTTAAATCAGGGCGGAGATATTCTTTTATCTTTTTGGTATGTTCTGAAAAGGGAATAATTTCCCTTGTGATGGCTGAGATGTGCAGCCCTGCCTTAACACTTTCACTGCCAGGTGGCCTGTCGGTGATTTTGGCAAAGAATGGGTTAGTGAGGTAACATTCCTGTGCAGTCCTACACAGCTGATAGGCTCACACTCCCTAAATTATTGGAAGAGATGTCCGTTTCCAGTATTCACCAAGTTAGCTCTGCTCTCTGAAGTGGGAAGATCTTGTTTGAGACCCTGTTCTAACTCTGTGTGACCTTTTGGCAAGTTATTTTATCTGTCTCAGAACCTAAATTTAGATTGTAATCTATTTGGGAAGGGATGTGATGTGCCGGCAAGATATCCCTGGAAAGGGGTTGCTAAAAGCCACTCTCGCACTACTTCTTTGCATTTCTACACCCAGATTCTTGCTGCCTGCAATTTAACCCATTCAGAGTCAGGAGGTCAGAGCAACGTCGCTGACAATTCTGGCCCTGTAGCTGTTAAAGCCCAAATATCCCTATATTCCCCAAACTACAGTATTTGATGTAATTTCATACTTTACAGCAGTTTGCAACTCAAGAGAAATGCTGAAGGAAGATCGTTCTTGCAGGTCTGCTTCAATATGACCAGATTATGTATTGCAGGGGTTGCCAACTCCAGTCAAGAGCCACCAACAGGTCAGGTTTTCAGGATATCCCTGCTTCAGCAAGGGTGGCTCAATCTTTGGCTACGACCCCAGTGCTCCTTGCTGCACGCGTGCCTGGCTGTGCGCGCACAGACTGCAGCCGCAATCTGCGGTCTGTTGGAGAGCTATGGGATGCGCCAGGGGGCGCGGCCATGGCGGGGCATATCTTCCCTTCCATTGGCTGCCTGCCGAGCGCGTGACCGCGGCACAATTCTTCGACAAAATTCTTCGTATTCCCTGCCAGCGGGCGCGTCGCAGCGCTTTGCGCACCCACACCACACGGCAACTGGGGTGTGCCCCATAGAGAGCTGTGCTGTGGGGTGTGGCGCGCACGCCGCAGTGGCCACTGGGGACCTGCCCTTTGAATGAGCCACCAGTGCTGAAGCAGGGATAGCCTGAAAACCTGACCTGTTCGGCAGGTCTGGAGAACTGGTGTTGAGAACCCCTGCTATAATTAAACTAGCCCTGGCATGTCTCTTAAAAAATGGCAGGGGATGTGAAACGCTGCTCTCATGTATGTTTTAGTGGAATGGCACCTTCAATTGATTGAGGAACTGGATGGAGCTTTGAACATTTACATAGTTTGCGCAGCCCTTTCCACAGTAGAAAATTGTAAAAGAAGTGTCAGCAGAAAAATCCCCTTTGTTATGCACAATGTAAGAAGCTGGGGGGGGGGGGGGGGGGAGTGTCATGCAAAGCAGGAGTGGGGGGGATTAACTTGTGTTCTGTATCTCGCAGTTGTATTTAATCAACGTTTCTGCTAAGTGTAAAGTCTTTCATCGCTTGCCTGTATTTTTTTATTTTTATTTTAATTTTAAAGGTTTTTTTATTTTGGTGGTGGGGAGGGGAATATAAATTGTCTCCTATTTATTATTGTAATAGTCATGCTTTGTTTTTTAAGTGATTTTTTATTTTTTTAGTGATTTAAAAAGCAGCAAAACATGTGAAATCCCCCCCCCCCCCCTCCTTTAAAAAAAAATATATTTTCTGTAGTATTTTACAATACTGTAGTGGCTGTTTATTTATTGTTCAACACGTAAGGTCATTTTTAACGAGTTTTAAAGCATACTTTAATTTTCTACAGCAGAATTTAGCACACCTCCCAAGCAGTGCAAGATCTTTGCATCACTTTGATGTTTGTGATAATTTGTTGCCAATGTTCCCAGCAGTTTGTGCTGTAAACTGTAACATAAGATAATGGTTGCCTTAGTAATATAAGGATAAATTGTAGCTGCTGCTTTAGGCCTCGTCACTGCGTCTCCACGCGTCTGCAGAAAGCGCGATGCGCGACCACCTTTGCCAAAAGACAAGAAATTTGTCTTTTTGGTGCGGCGGCCGAGCGCCGGCTACGTCACGGCGGTGGATCAGCCAATGAGGGCGAACCAGCTGCGTGACGTCATGGTCATCCTACCTGTTGCGATCTCCTGCTCTTCTCTGGACGCGCGATCACAGATCGCGGATGAAACTGGTGCAGGCGCTCCAACGCGCTCGTGCACGCAGTGACTGGGGCCGTAGCTTTACACTGACTGAAGCAGCCATTATGTTAGCCATGTAATCCGTATTTTTACAGATTTATAACAGGAACGCCAAACGGTTGCCAGCTTAGGTAAGGCCCGTAATAAAGTGGGTGCGCTTGCTCCGCCGTGCGCGCGCGGCACTTATAATTGGCTGTGGTTAGCCAGCATTCTATACTAGGGCCGGGAGAGCGCACGACGGTGAGCGTGGAACCGGCCAATCGGGGGGGGGGGGGGGGGGGGGGGGGGGGCGGGCAGACTCGGAAAACAATCTTTTCGCACCGCTCAGCGTGAGGCTGCAGTGTGTGCGTGTGTGTGTGTATTATTTGTTCTCACATGTATGTTTTTTTTTAAATATTATATAATAAATTATTAGCTTTCAAACTATATACACACATCCACCCACCCATCAAATGCGCGTCATAGCCTGTCGCTCACAGCACGCACCCGTACACACAAAAAAGGTGCGTCACGAGCGTTTGCACGCGCCAACTATAAAACAAGCCTAAGAATGTAGAATTATACATTGTCACATAATTTACATATACAAATAATAAAAAAAGGTGGGTGGGGGGAATGGTATAGCTGCTTTCACCTTTAGCCCTGCTCCACCTGGCAGTAAAAGGGATTCAGATAGGGGCTTGTTTTGTTATCTTGCTGTGTTTAACAATTATAGTTTCGGAGTCTTATTTCGGGTTTATGCTAACTCAGCACAGCAACACCGCTTTATGGCAACATGTGACTTGTAATTTAAATACCCATTGTATTGACAATGAATAAAATTATGTGGGGCTGTAAAACAGAGGCGTAAAAGGAGTAGATCGCTAAATTCTTTATTTGTTTTGATAAGATTATAAAATAAAGTCCATCTTTGCTTATGCGTTTATTAATACATTGTGTGTGAAACTACATAATGTATTTTGTTTGTTTGTTACAATTCTAAGTAATCAAATTTATTTCTCTTCCCTGGTCACTATATTAATTTTTGCTAATGTAAGTTCATTAAGAGTTATACCGGATTCAAGAATGATTTTACTGTAATTGATGACTAATTTTCCATTGAGAATGAGATCTGTTCTTTGATTTGAAATAAAAATGTAGTTAAAATTGATTAAGATTGACTGGGAAAAATATAAATCTAATTTCTTCGATAAAGATAATTTTAATGGAACAGCTAAAACATCCTTTAAATACAATGACACACACCATCTTCCGCCCTTATTGATCCACTACTGGATGAAGACCGCCTCAATGATCTTCCAGGTTCTGCGGTAGGAAGCCTCATTTCATCTTCCCACCCTACTTTTCGTCTTGGTCTGTTGCTATCCCTTGGAATCCAGTAGGGGAACCATCTTCGTCCAGCAATGGTCATTTTTTTTCTTGGAAGGTATCCAGCCCACTGCCATTTTTAATTTCTTCAGCCTTGTGATGTCACAGATTTTTGTTTGCAATCTGTTTCCTGTCTTTTGGGGTAATACCCAGCATACACATTTCTCAGTCTTGAGAAAGGTCCCATGGGGGGGAAGAAAACAATGATATGGTCAATTAATGTTTTTTCATTGTTCTATTCAGGGCTGTGCTTGCTATGTTCATTTTTGTTTATATTTAATTCTTATCACACACTTATTGCCCTTTTACTTTTAGCTGTAAGTACGTTGCACAAAACAAAACAAAAAACCTGATTGACCTGTGGTTTAGAAGGTTTTATAAACAGTTTTAGGCAACAATTATAAAAACTTCCTAAAGTGTTTGGTCACCGTAGCAACAACTGCCGGTATAATATTGCTGCGTTAGGAATTTTGGGATTCTATGACTATTAAAGTCAGATTATATTTCTACATCCAGAGTGCAGTTTGATAGGGATCCAGTGTAGGCTTAATGCTGTACACCAGGGGTGCGCAAACTTCGTGGTTTGCGCCCCCACTGTCTGCTCTCCCGCTGTGGAGTGCCCCCCCTGCGGCGTCAAATGACGCTCCGGGGTCATGTGATGTCACGTGACCCACCGCGTCATTTCACACGCGTCTCCATGGCAACAAGCGTCAAATGACGCCGCGGGGGCATGTGATGTCACTTTACATGGACCGCAGCGTCATTTGACGCCGCGTTGTCATGGAGATGAGTGGACCACGGAACCAGGTAAGTGAGCCGTGCGGCCAGCGCCCCCCCCCTAAAAAGTCAGGGGGGGCGGGCGTGCCCCCCAGTTTGCGCACTGCTGCTGTACATTATTTGCTTCATGGGATAATGTCCCTATGCACCGGTGTATTTGTACTGTTAACTATTTCCTGACCGAGTAAGGTTGTGCGGTCGGTCATCTACAGATGTTTACTCATCATAGCAACATTAAACATTTAAAAATGATAAACATGTACAAGTATAATTAAAAAAAAAAAAAAATTGTGTGTGCATATACACACGGGGAAACAGCACCTTTTTAAAAAACCTTAATTTTCTTATTCATTAATTAAAACTCTATTTGATCGCTAAGATGTGGCTCTGTGCCATGAAAAGCTCAGAGCCAGATAGCTATAGAATTTCTCTTCCATTAGGTCATGGAGTCCAATTTAGATTGCTGAATCAGATAGAGCCGTGTGAAGCTATACTCAATATTACTTTTTTTATCACTGCACATTATTTTTCATAAAATATCCGTGGCCTCTGTCAGCGGTGTGAACTTCTTGGAGACAGACTAAATATGTTGCGCAGTATCCGAAATGTAGCCGAGTTGTCTCTCTCTCTGCAGTGTTCACAGAAGGGATAATTGGGGGCACTTATCAGTGTTTGATAAATCTCAGGCTGGACTTCAGATGTTTGTTCACTCTGCCCATCCTGTGTCTCCTGAACTTGCAGGATTACCATGTCTGAGCAGTGTGGGTGTAGTTACCGCATTGAATTTAACGCTTCGGCCCCATTTACCAACATCTTGACCGCCATTTTGAATGCTTGATTCATAGTTTGGTATGTTTAATATCCCTTTTTTTTTTAAGTTGGCTCAAAAAAAACTTTTTCTTTTTCATAGAGTATACAAAAGATTCAACTTTGTTATTGCTACTTATTAATTCACACCAACATTAAGTAAAAGGATATATTATTTGTGCTGGGGTCCGTGCATTATTCTGCCCTCTCCCCAAATTTCAATCACACTTGGACATTTCCCAAAGTATGAATGGAATGGTTGTAGATCTGGAAGCCCCCCTGTTCCAGAGATTTGGAGATATTCCTTTCCCCCCATCTCCTTGGGAAAGCTAAACCCGCTGCCGTTAATGCATAGATCTTCACTGCACATATATGTTTTACCAGAGCGACCCGCTGGCCTTCACCATTCATGGTAAGCTTGCTGGAAGGATGTAGACCTTCAGAAATATGGGAGATTCTAGAAGAAAACTGTTGGATGGGGTTGCTGCTTTCAAAAGGGCAATCCTTTTTAGGACCAAAGTGAATTGGTGCCAGTGACCTGTTTATGGCGTTACATCTTGGTGATTTGATGCTTTTTCACCTAAATCTGATGAGTTGTGGACTTGAGAGGGGGCTTGATTTTTCCCTCTGGCTGCTCCATTTATGTGATGTCACGGTGTGTGGGTTCAACAAGAGTTTGCCCAGCCATTCGCTCTTCCCCCTTATCTTTATTGGCTTTCTGATTCACAAGGTGAACTAAGGGTAAAGATAACACTTGATTGATAAACACCTATTCAGAGGCCCCATAAGAAATGTAATTTGTAATTCATCTCCAATTAATGTAAGCAGCCAAATAGTTGCTATTGGCATAGTTCGATTTATTTAGGGAAGCCAATTAGACAATCTTACAAAAAATAGTTTTCTGGCTACCTTGCTTCTGTAATGCCCTGACTTTGTGTGTGTGTGTGTGTGTGTGTGTGTGTGTGTGTGTGTGTGTGTGTGTGTGTGTGGTGATGGGTCTTTCCTCTGAAATCCTGGTTCTCGTTTGCTACCTTTTTCTGTCTGTGAGCTAGTTTCTCGTGCAGTTGTAACACGTTCCTCCCATTCGCTCTGCTTGCTGTGAATCCTGGCTGCAAACTTTTCACCTCTCACTAAAGTCTATCGCTGATCGCACTTTGAAGTAATTAACTTATTTTAATTATGCTCATTACTACTGGGAAAACCAAAAGAGAGGAAAATTGAATTACCCTAAACTTCTGCTTTTCTACTTAGGCAACAGTGCCACTTACACAGAAACCTGTCATGTGGTCGCTCACTAGTGGAAGTATGAACCGCCGCAATACGTAGATGTAGGTGGGTGTTTCACATACAGTGGCAAGAAAAAGTTTGTGAACCCCTTGGCATTTTCACATATTTAAACCTAAAATGTTATTGTTATAAAGATAACCTGATCAAACAAATGACACAAAATCATGATACTTTTTCAACATTTATTTATCCACAAATGATTCAACATTCAATATCCATGTGTGAAAAAGTATGTGACCCTTTACATTCAGTGCCTGGTGGTGCCCCCTTGAGCAGCAATTACTTCATGTAAGCATTTGCTGTAACTGCTGGTCAGTCTCTCACATCGGAATTTCAGCCCATTCCTCCTTACAGAACTGCTTCAACTCGGTGACATTTCAGGGCTTCCTTGCATATGTTATTCTTAATTAATAATAAAAGGGTTTTGCTTGCACTACACCCATTTCACATTCTCACACCACGAGTGCATTCGGTAGGGCACCTTCCTATGTATATTATTCGTGTTTGCTCTTGGCCCTACATTGCACCTTAGTGTATCCTATTCTTTTTCTATCTCAAAGGCTGATGCGGACATCCTTTTCCCATCTTACCCCAATCCCTTCTATGCTTCCTTGCATGGACGGCCCGCTTCCGGTCTTGCCACGAGATTTCAATGGGGTTTAGGTCTGACCTTTGACTAGGCTGTTCTAAAACATGGAGTTTCTAATTCCGCAGCCATTCTTTTGTAGATCTGCTTGTATGTTTAGAATCCTTGCTGCATGACCCACTTTCGCTTCTGCTTCAGCTCATGGATGGCCTGACATTCCCCTCTAGAATCTCCTGATACAATGCAGAATTCATGGTTGTGTCAATGATGGCAAGCCGTCCAGGTCCTGTGGCAGCAAAGCAGCCCCAACCCATCATAGTCCCACGATCATGCTAGACAGTTGGGATGAGATTCTTCTGTTCCAACGCTGTTTTGTTTTTCGCAAAACATAACATTTCTCATTGGGGCCAAAAAGTTCTACTTTTGACTCGTATGTCCAGAAAACATTGTTCCCGAAGTCTTATGGATCATCTATGTGCTCTTTGGCGAACTTCAGATAGGTAGCAATGTTCCTTATATAGAGCAGTGATTACCTCCTGGCTCTCCTTCTATGAACACCATTCTTGTTCAGTCTCTTTCTCTTAGTTGAGTCATGAACACTCGTATTAGCCAAGGCGAGAGTGGCCTGTAGATCCTTGGATGTTCTTTGTGCCTTCCTGAATGATTTGCTGGTTTGTTCTTGGAGAGATTTTGGTGGAATAACCACTCCTGGGCAGAGTGACTGTGGTCTTGAACTTTCTCCATTTGTTGACTGTCTGACACTGGACTGGATTTGTGGAGCCTCAAATCTGTAGAAATTGGTTTCTAACCCTTTCAGACTGATGAGCATCAATAACTGCTTTTCTGAGGTCCTCAGAGATTTTATTTGACCGTGGCATGACATGTTTCCACACACCTGTATGGTGAAGACCAAATTTGCAATGTTTCTGATGTTTTATATAGGGTGGAGCCTCCCAAACTCACCACTGAAGATCTACCTAATTATTTAAACACCTGATTGTAATTATCCCCTTTAATTTAGCTGATAAAACCAGGGTTTCACTTACTTTTGCACATACCATGACTCTTAATTACTCATTGTTTGTGTAATTCATACATCATTTTGTTTCAAAAGACATGGAATTGGTTAATATAAACCCTATAGGATATTTAAGGAAAGACTGGTTTTGATTCAAGAAGGTTAATATAGAAAACCTATGGAATGTCTGCAATTATCATTGGGGTTCACAAACTATTTCTCGCCACTGTATGTAGGAGGCTTCCAAAGCATCTTCTAGAATTCTTTGTAAAGTTGATACATTTGTAAAGTAAGGGCATGAAGGGCAACCTACAAGGAAAAGGAATTCTATGGCCATGAAATGTAAAAAAATCTTCTAATATTCCCCTGGTGTCCAATTATTTAAGTTAATACACTATATTTAATCTTTTTAGTGATGAGGCTGTTTTGAGAAACCGTTTCAAACCCTATTTATTCATTTTCATCCCTTTGGGAAGGAATGATGAAACCATTTTTAACCAAATGGCCAAAGTGGGGAAGAAGTGATTGAGAATCACAATGTTACTTGTAGGAGTGTAATAATAATAATAAAATTATATATATATATATATATATATATATATATATATAATGTGTGTGTATAAAAAAAATTACATTTTTAAAAATTTTTTTTAACAGATATGGGATTTTGGCTTTTAAGGGTGATTTTTGACTATTTTTGGTTAAGCCAATCACATTGGAAACCAGTTTTTACGAGCACCCAAACGGTGAGGGGATGAGTTTGAGGTATCTTACCTTTTATTTATTTATAAAATATTTTACCAGGAAGTAATACATTGAGAGTTACCTCTCGTTTTCAAGTATGTCCTGCCTTGAGTTTCACTGAAAAATCCATTTTCATGATGCCAGTTAAAGGAAAAAGTGTCTGAGTAGCAAGTTTAATGGTTAAACTGCCTCTTGAATTAGAAAAATAACTGGTATAGCCTTTGCTGCCAGAAGTGCCAGCAATGAATGATTTGAAAAGGCCTGCATTTCACTGGTATTGTACTCGTGTATTCACGTCTCTTAGGTTTGTATATCGGCTGTCTTTCATGCAAAGCCTTTTAGTTGCTTCTTCATGGTCTCTTCTGAAAGTTACATGACTTAATATGCATCTCTTATCTCATGGCTGCAGTGAAGGTATCCAAGTCCTGAAATAAATGTTTCAACGTTCTTTATTTGGCAAGATACTGTATCAGCAAAGCCAGATACTTCTGCAGCACTGTAAAGACAAGTTTCGAAATTGAACTTCAAAATTGCAGCTTCAATGAAAACCGGCGAGGGATACTAAATACAATGTACACTTTCCAGGACAGGATAACCGCTAAGAAAATGTATAAGATAAGTTACTGAAATTTGGAACTCCCAGGATTATGGCTAATGCAAACAAAAACAAAAAACAAACCCAGATTGATTTATTTATATATACAGTGATGTGAAAAAGAATGTACACCCTCTTTTAATTATATGGTTTTACATATCAGGACATAACAATCAACTGTACCTTAGCAGGTCTTAAAATTAGGTAAATACAACCTCAGATGAACAACACACGACATATTACAGTGTCATGATTTATTTAACAAAAATAAAGCCAAAATGGAGAAGCCATGTGTGAAAAACTAAGTACACCTTATGATTCAATAGCTTGTAGAACCACCTTTAGCAGCAATAACTTGAATTAATCGTTTTCTGTATGACTTTATCAGTCTCTCACATCGTTGTGGAGGAAGTTTGGCCCACTCTTCTTTACAACGTTGCTTCAGTTCATTGAGCTTTGTGGGCATTTGTTTATGCACAGCTCTCTTAAGGTCCAGCCACAGCATTTCAATCGGGTTGAGGTCTGGACTTTGACTGGGCCATTGCAACACCTTAATTCTTTTTCAGCCATTCTGTTGTAGATTTGCTGGTGTGCTTGGGATCATTGTCCTGTTGCATGACCCAATTTCGGCCAATCTTTAGCTGTCAGACAGATGGCCTCACATTTGACTCTAGAATACTTTGGATATACAAAGGAGTTCATGGTCGACTCAATGACTGCAAGGTTCCCAGGTCCAGTGGCTGCAAAACAAGCCCAAATCATAACACCTCCACCACCATGCTTGACAGTTGGTATGAGGTGTTTGTGCTGATATGCTGTGTTTGGTTTTCGCCAAACGTGGCGCTGTGCATTATGGTCAAACATCTCCACTTTGGTCTCGTCTGTCCAAAGAACATTGTTCCCGAAGTCTTGTGGTTTGTTCAGATGCAACTTTGCAAACCTAAGCCGTTCTGCCATGTTCTTTTTAGAGAGAAGAGGCTTTCTCCTGGCAACCCTTCCAAACAAACCATACTTGTTCAGTCTTTTTCTAATTGTACTGTCATGAACTTTAACATTTAACATGCTAACTGAGGCCTGTAGAGTCTGAGATGTAACTCTTGTTTTTTTTTTTTGCAATTTCTCTGAGCATTGCACGGTCTGACCTCGGGATGAATTTGCTGGGATGTCCACTCCTGGAAAGATTGGCAACTGTATTGAATGTTTTCCACTTTTGAATAATCTTTCTCGCTGTAGAATGATGGACTTGAAATTGTTTGGAAATGGCCTTATAACCATTCCCAGATTGATGGGCAGCAACAATTGCTTCTCTAAGATCACTGCTGATGTCTTTCCTCCTTGGCATTGTGTTGACACACACCTGAATGCTCCAGACTAGCAAACTGCTAAACCTTTTGGCTTTTATAGAGGTGGTCACACTTGCTGATGATCAATTAATCAAGGGCATTTGATTAGCAGCACCTGTCTGCTACTTAGCATCTTAATTCCTATTGTATGTATTTATATAGCGCCATTAATGTACATAGCGCTTCACAGTAGTAATACATGTGGTAATCAAATAAATAACAGATAATATAAATAACAGATCATGGGAATAAGTGCTTCAGACATAAAAGTAACATTAAGGAAGAGGAGTCCCTGCCCCAAGGAGCTTACAGTCTAATTGGTAGGTATGGAGAACGTACAGAGACAGTAGGAGGGAGTTCTGGTAAGTGCGTCTGCAGGGGGCCAAGCTTTATGTATCATGTGTTCAGAATATCAACAGTGCTATTCATATGCTTCTTTAAGCAACTGTGTTTTAAGATGGGTCTTAAAGGTGGATAGAGAGGGTGCTAGTTGGGTACTGAGGTGGGCACAGTTGGGCATTCCAGAGGTGTGGGGCAGTCGGTGAAAAAGGTTTAAGGCGGGAGAGGGCTTTAGATACAAAGGGGATAGAAAGAAGACATCTTTGAGAAGAACGCAAGAGTCTGGATGGGGCATAACGAGAAATTAGGGCTGAGATGTAAGGAGGGGCAGAAGAGTGTAAAGCTTTAAAAGTGAGGAGAATGGAGTGTGTGATGCGGGTTTTTATCGTAAGCCAGGAGAGGGATTTCATGAGTGGAGATGCTGAGACAGATCTAGGAAAGAGTATAGCGATTCTGGCAGCAGCGTTTAGGATAGATTGTAGGGAAGACAGGTGAGAGGCGGGAAGGCTGGACAGCAGGAGGTTACAGTAATCAAGACGGGAGACAATGAGGGCCGGAGTCAGAGTTTTAGCAGTCGAGCAACAGAGGAAAGGGTGTATCTTTGTTATATTGCGGAGCAAAAAGCGACAGGTTTTAGATATGTTTTGAATGTGAGGGGCGAATGTGAGAGAGGAGTTGAGTGTGACCCCTAGGCAGCGTGCTTGGGCTGCTGGGTGAATGATCGTAGTTCCAACAGTAATGTGGAAGGAGGTAGTAGGGCCAGGTTTGGGAGGAAGTATGAGGAGCTCTGTTTTAGCCATGTTGAGTTTAAGGCGGTGGAGGGCTATCCAGGATGATATAGCAGAGAGACATTCAGAAACTTTGGTTTGTACAGCAGGTGTAAGGTCGGGTGTTGAAAAGTATATTTGTGTGTAGTCAGCATAGAGGTGATATTTAAACCCAAAAGAAGTTATTAGGTCACCTATGGAAGCAGTAAGGGTGTACTTAGTTTGTCACACACAGCTTGTCCATTTTGGCTTTATTTTTGTTAAATAAATCATGACACGGTGTAATATGTCATGTGTTGTTGTTCATCTGAGGTTGTATTTACCTAATTTTAAGACCTGCTAAGGAACAGATGATTGTTATGTCCTGATATGTAAAACCATAGAATTCAAAGAGGGTGTACTTTCTTTTTCACACCACTGTATAACTGTATAATATATATAATTTCTTTTTTAAACTTCCGGAGCACTCCGAAAATAATTAAAAGGGAAAAAGGTAAGTCACTTGCCTTGACTAGTCCAATGTCATATAAAAGTAGGAGGTCCTCCTCAGCACTCACATCAAAACAAGTGAAACAGGGGTGACCAATGTTGTTGTAAGACCCATTTGGCCCTGTGTCCAGCTCCTCAAATGTAGATAATGTGGCTCCCAAAGCAGCAAGTCCATTGTAAGGCCGGGGCCATAGAGGCTTCAGGAGAGCGGAGGCGCGCTGACGCTGAGGCTCGCCTGCTTAAGTCAGCGCGATTCCACGGACTTGCAGGCGAGCCAGCGTGCGCGAAGGGAGCCGGGGGGAGGTGGTTGGAGGCGGGGCAGTGACTTCGCTGGCCCAATCGCCCGCGACGCACTGACGTCAATGTCACGGCGCCGTGACGTTGACGCTGCTTCAGGCTGATTGGATGTTTTCAGCCGACAGCGCGCTGAAAAACAGCTTGGCACTCGGCTGAAAACTCCAAAGCCTCCGCACACCTGCGGACGCTCGCGTTAGCCCCCTCTCAAGGCATCCTCATTGAGGATGCTGGGGCTCAGCGCTGAGCGTCCGCACGGCTCAGCGCGGCCTGTCCTTCTATGGACTTGGCCTAAGAATGAAAATCTGGGAGTATGATTTATCACAGAGAGACATTGCTCTCGGCTGTCTTTGGAACTGGTGAACCTGGTTCAATTCCCAGTGTTGACTTCTTGTGACTTTGAAATCAACTTGTCATCTCTTTCTCAAGGTGGATCGTAAGCTCTTTTTCTCACAGGCTTACTGTGCCTTTAAAATTCTATACGCAGTGCTGCATATATAGTCAGCATTACATACAACAGAAATATATATTCTATCGATAGTAGAATTGCTTGCTGTTCACGTGCTTAATGTGCTCGCACTTTTTTTACTCGTGTGGGTACGTCTGCTGGTGAGTAGTTTGGCCATTTTTAGGTCTTGGACAGATATGAAGCAAACATTTAGGGCCATGATGCGGTTACTGTGACATTGAGCTGCAACATTCTCCCTTCTCATTTCCTTTCACATGACAATGTGTTAATTTTTTACAGCATCCTGCACATTACACCTCTGGGTAATACAATCCGTGACATTCATTTGGTTCCTTGTGTGCTGATTTATCTACTTTGTACTGTGTGGACTTTTGCTTTGGTTTGGAAGCAGATGCTGGGCGCACAGCACTGTATCCAACTACTTTTGTGAAGGATGCAGTCCAATTTGGGGAAACACATTGAACTTTTGACTGTGATATGTTTTAGACCAGGGGTAGCCAACTCCAGTCCTCAAAGGCCACCACCAGGTCAGATTTCCAGGATATCCCTCCTTCAGCACAGGTGACTCAGTATTTGACTGGGCCACTGATTGATCCACCTGTGCTGAAGCAGGGATATCTAGAAAACCTGACCTGTTGTTGGCCCCTGGTTTAGACTAAACTTAGTTGATTGCCAACACATGCAGAGCCATGTGTGGTTACCAAAGCTCTGCACTGATTGGCTGGTCCCTGCCATGTCATGACATTTTACACTAAGACTTCTGGGACTTGTAGTTCACTAATACTGTACTATTGACAAGCAGCAGTCTGGAACAAGCGCCAGGAAGGAATTTTTAGGCGGCCGGATTTTACATATGTATGATAAAGGCACCATAAAAATATAACCGTTTTTAATCTCAGTAGATATATGAAAGCATATAGGGTTAAAAAGTAATGCACTCAAGGGAGCGTCTTGGTGCAGGAGTCTCGGTATTTGATCTGCAGTCACTGCTGGCTTATGTTTGCCTAGGGGCACTTCTCTGGAGCTTGAAGGCGAAACCTAAATCCTTCGATGTCCCTCCTCACTATCTGTGTTTTTTTTTTTTTTTTTTATTTTTTTTTTTAGGCTTTAATCAACAAATATTATGTATGTATATATGTCTGTCTTTGTACTACATACTGTCATTATCTCTTTGTACTGCACCTCCAAAACACTTGTAACTTAAGTGTGTGTGTGTGTGACACACACACACACACACACACACACACACACACACATATGTAAATGTTTATTATATGGTGGGATATATTACAATATACTGTGTCAATATTGCTATTGAATTCCAGGGAAACTCGTTCTGAGTTATACTGGGATATAGGCTGTATTATATGGAGAAACAGTCACACTTTACATTAGTGTGTATATTCAAATAGTGTAAATCAGGGGCGCGCAAACTTTTGCTGCACGCCTGCTCTCCTCCGTTGTGCGGTGTCAAATGGGTCATGTGACGTCACGTGACCCGCGGCATCATTTGACACCACGTTACCAAGGCATCCGTGACATCACATGACGACGCCGGGTTGCCATAGTTGCGCGTCCTGAAGCCGGCTGAATCCTGGTAAGTAGAGGTTGCAGAGGCCTCGCGCGGTCCCCTGGCATTTAATTTAAATGCCTTGGGGAAGAGCGCAGGACCTCTGCAATCGCCCGTCCCCCCTCCCCCCCCAAAAAAAAAAATCTTGCACCCCCGAGTTTGCGCACCGCTGGTGTAAATGATATGAATGAATGAGACTTTGTTTGCTTTTGTTGTGTGTAGAGAACCAGTTACACCCCTGTAGTTACAGTGAAATGTACAGCTACTGTGCGTAGGCTAGAGGGGAGTTTGCAAACTCTTGGCTGTAGAATATAAATTGAGCCACAATATCTCACAACATCCTTCCCCTTCCACATAATTAGATATGGAGAGCCTGCCATGCTGTTCTGTTTAATAATCTGCGTGCTGCTCATACATTATACCATTGCACAAACACACCATATAAACACAGCCAATACAAGGGAAATTCAGGGGAAGAGCTTTGGGGCTTCAGGATGTTGCAACTTTGCCAGGAGGTTTAATAGTCTGTATTCATAGCCAGATACAGTAAGATCCCTATTGTGGCGCACTGCAGACCTTTATATTATATGCGGTCAGAGGTAGCAAAAAAATATATCTAAAATCAATTTTATTAGCATTCATATGCAATATTTAAAAGTGGACATATGTAAGTCTAAGTATTCTACTGTAGTCACTCAGTTGATTCTTGTGATTCAAACAGTGATAGATTTGTAGAGCGCTTCGTCTTGGTCCTTTCATATATTAGGAATTACCTACCTCGTCTCCCCCTCGCATATCGCCTTGGTCACGAAAGCAGGACACTCACTGGCTGACGGCGACGCATGCGCACTGAGATTCAGACAGTGTATTGCCGTTATAGGGAACTGAAGTTACACTAAACCCATAAACAAGACGGAAGACACACTGGACATAATTCCACACAAACTGATAAAGAATACTCAGTAGGCATCCGCGAAAACAAGGAAGTATATGAGTGGCTAAATACAGCACTACACGAAACTAGAGAATAGAAACCTACACAGCCAATGAGATGATTTCTTCTGCTTAGAATTGGTAAACACCATTTCCTCCCTATTAACCCTGCGGCGCGATCAGGGATCTACGCATCACTTGACCTGTGTAGCTCAGAGACCCCCTCTTTAAAGAATCTTTAAAAACTTTGAACTAGGTTTCACCTACCTTGTCTCTCCTCCGCATATCGCACTGATCACCAGGACAGGACTCTCACTAGCAATAATGACGCATGCGCAGTGAGACCAAAAGAAAGGAATCATTTTACGCGTTGGGAATTGCAGCCACACAATAACATTCACGTGAAAGGAGGGTGTACCTTGCACTGGACCCGAGTAAAACCGGCAAAGAACACACACGAGGCATTTGCAAAACTAAAACACAATACCCGGCTAATGTCATTGGCTACTATAGTACTACACACAACTACATGAGAACTAGCCACCACAGCCGCTGTGATTTCTTTTGCAAGGATTTACGGATATAATCACCCCTCCCTAACCAACATCTACCAGAGTGGCAGTATAATAACTTCAATACCCACCTTGGTAGAGTTACATCTCTAGAGCTGTATTCTCCCCACCTGAGGTAACATGAACAATACCAATCTCAAAATCCAGAATAAGGCACACACATAGGTCAAAGAACCTCAAATAACTACATCTCCGGCAAACAACACCTGACCAAGATGAAACGCTCTACAAATCTATCACTGTTTGAATCACAAGGATCAACTGAGTGACTACAGTAGAATACTTAGACTTACATATGTCCACTTTTAAATATTGCATATGAATGCTAATAAAATTGATTTTAGATATATTTTTTTTGCTACCTCTGACCGCATATAATATAAAGGTCTGCAGTGCGCCACAATAGGGATCTTACTGTATCTGGCTATGGATACAGACTATTAAACTTTCTAGCATCTACCTCCCTGGCAGCACGCATACTCCAACAGGGGTTAGGAGCAAGGTCCTTTGCACACATTTAACTTTGCCAGGAGGGTAGAGAAAGTTGTGGTCCTGACATCTTTCATGTGACTTGCATTAATTCATGCTCTATACTAGTATTGCGGGAGACCAGGACAATTACACTTTTTTTTACCAGGATTGAGCAAAACAAGTTAATGAAATAAATTGTAAATTTATTCACAGAAATAGGCAGACACACAATGTTACACAAAACACAGCAAAAAGACACATTTACGTGGGAATTGGGGGTAACAACCTAGACTCTCCTTGCTGCAGGGAATCCTATCCCTGATCACAGTTGCAAAAACAGGACAGAAAATATTCCAGGCAGCTTTTCGCTGAAGCAGCCCTTTTTTTCTTCCTGGAGACTTACAACTGGAAAACTCTGGAGAACACCTTGTTGAACTAACTATCTCATCATGTCTGCAAGGGGTTATAATACCTCTGACTTTCATTATGGATTACTGCCCCCCCCCTATCAGGAACGTGAGAATCTCCGCAGCTAATCAGAGACAAGCTGGTAGGACGCACAGGGTTACCTGGAAATCTGAATGAACCAAGGGGAATGGGAATTTTGGCATCTCTGGCCCTTGATTCCCTCAATCCCCCCCATGGTGACAGGCCCAGCCCGGCCAGTCTGGTGGGCCAAATGGAAATTCAAAGAGCGTCCATTGTTCTGAGGATGCGGGTACTTTACTTCTGCCCCCCTGTCCAAATGGTTTTGACACCTCAGACTTCCTCTCTGGCTTTTGATCCCCACTGTATGAGTAGACACTGTGGCACTGTCTGAGAGTCCCTGCCCATTATACTGTGCACAAGCATATATTTTAAAACACACTGTTTCCTAAAATATACACTTTAAAAATATCTTTTGGTTATTGGAAATAGAATAAGAAGCTGCACGTTATTTCTTACTTGCCATATTGCCCACACTATACAATACTTAGGACTGGACTTTCAAAAGTCCCCTAACAATCTTGTAGCTGATTGGAGTACCCCCCAGAACCCCTATACCGGTTATGGGTGATCTGGGCATTTAATAGGTATCCCCATTTACCTAGGGCCTCCTTGACTGTCAGGGACACCTCACATCCCTATGCCCCCTTTACCTTTCTGGTCTGTGCTGAAGCGGTGAGTCGCGTAACTGTTTTCAAGGGAGGATTTTGACCCTCCGGTCTGTGCCTATATGTCCCCGGGAAACTGACTTGATTCCCGGATACATTTTTGGGGTGGCCAGCAACTCTGGGCCCCGTCTACCTAGACACAATGTGACAACACTTTTTTACAGTAAAACCCCCCTTGAAACTCATAGCCTGAGAATCTCCACTGGTTAGCACTCCTGGAAAGGTAAAACACACACATATTCTTTATTGGTGCACAATCACATACATTTCATGTACAACTAATGGGTCCAAGAGCTGACACTCTAAACCCACAAATATGTTTCATAGTTAACCAGCCAGATATACTACCTTTTATTGATGGCCTGGTTACCCCTTAACCGTCACAACCAGGGATGGCAAACTCCAGTCCAGAAGGGCCACCAACAGGTCAGGTTTTCAGCCACTGATTGAGCCACCTGTGCTGAAGCAGGGATATCCTGAAAACTTGACCTGTTCGTGGCCCTTGAAGACTGGAGTTGGCCACCCCTGCTCTATACTTAATGTGTTTATTTTCAGAGGTTCTTTCAGTCACTTTATTTCATACAATTACGTTCAGTGATCTTGTAAAAGTTGTGACTTTATTAAATTTATTTTTTATTACTGAAGTTGATTTTTATCCCAAAGATGCAATCCCTCATAGGAGACAGAAAAACAACATTCTGTAAAGCCCGTTGGCTTCTTGGAACAAATATAACCATGCTTGAAGCAAACATTTGACTCTGTTTTATTGGATATAGAAAGTAAGAACAATAAGTTCCTTTTAATAGGGGCCTTTAAATGGAGGGAGTGTTTGCTCAACAAATATTTGCTTCAGTTTCCGTGCATTTCAAGACCCTCTAAAACTTAAAGGGTTAAAATCTCACCGTTTTGGCCTAAAAAAATCAACCTGTGCCCAAGTATCACGGAAAACTAATCAGCGTGGCTCAGACCGTACCTTAAATATTTATAGACATTAGCAAGTGCTATTGCATCACGCATGCTGGTATAGTACAAAATCAATAAGTCCTGGGCCCGTTTGTAAGGGGCATTTTGTCTAGAGACAAATATTTAAAGCCTAGTGTTTAAAGGTCCTGTTTTGGTATCCGTGCTGCCAGAGACCCATGTGGGGGCCGAGACGATTTTTGGTTTTCCCTGTCCTTGCAAGATCTGTTTTTAAGGCGTCCCGCATTCCACAGAGAGGTCTGATACCCCATGACAGGAGCACTGCTAATTGGAGTATCTCCTTTTCAGTGCAGAAGACTGTGTAGCACCACTGTCATATTTATACAACTCCTTCTCAATCCTCACCCGCTGTGCACCTTCCGCTTGAGGTTTTTGAGGCTCTGATGGAATGGTTTAACTCCTGCAGTATATTAAAGCAGCAGTCTGCATTGATGGCCTAGCTACTATTAAGCAATCTCTTTCCCCCTTCCCTCTTATTAGTAAATTCTGATGCTCCGGGTAGGAGATAAAATATCCAGGAGTTTAAATGGAGCGACTCAGATGCTAGTGATTAAGAATAACACGATTTGTAAAAAAAAACACAAAAAAAAAACAGCAGGACATCCACGGGGGAGGAAAGATATTAACATATGAGTTCAACTGGTATAGGCTTCCTGAGAGGGGGGTTGCTACTTTGCTATCAGTCAAACTTTTAATGGAGCTATTGAATATAAACAGCAATGTAAAGACAACTTAAAGCAAACGCAATGTATATTACACAGAGCCAGAGCTTTCCCGGGGCCCAGGACTAAAGTTTCCACCCAGGCCCCCCAGCCATGTGTCGGAGGCCTTGCGAGAACCAAGTTTTCTCTTACACCCCCCCCCCTCCTTGTCACACACATCCTCACTATCTCACCCACCTCTTACACTCCTCCATCACCCTTCCCCCTCTCTGTCTTACAACCCGATCTCTCCAACCCCCATGTATTTCTTCTCTCCCACACTCCATAACCCCCCTCTTCAATACACATACACACACACATCATAGGTAGGATGACCAATTGTCCCGGTTTTTTTGGGGGGGGGGCTCTGTCCCGACTCTCTTAGGGATGCTGTCCTGGTTTTTAAATCCCGTTAGCTGTGCATGTGCGATAGGCACTTGGCGGCTGCTTATGCGCATGCGCGACCAGCATTTGCTTACCAGGGATGCTCATGAGCAACCGGCAAATTGACCGCTCATGCACTTTAGCAGCCGGCAAGTGCCGATCACGCCGACTGCACATGCGTGACATTTGTCACGGTTTTTGCAGGGTCAAATATGGCCACCTTAACAATAAGCCCCCCTCCCCAAATAAACACACAGACACGCCCCCTCCACAAGCTCGCACAAAATAAGTCTACCTCCCTAAATACACCCACACCCCCACACACACCCAATGGTCTCGCCTCCCCAAATAGACACCCAATAGGCCACCCTCCCCAAATACACACACACACACACACACACACACACACACACACACACACACACACACACACACACACACACACACACACACACACACACACACACACACACACACACACAGTCCCCCTCCCCACATACAGACATAAGCCCCTCTCCATAAATAGATATACACACACCATAAGCACCTCTCCCCAAATACAGGCACACACACATATGTCTTCTTTCTACCCCCTTTGTATCTATAGCCCTCTCCCACCTTAAACCTTTCTCTCTGACTGCCCCTCTGGAATGCCCTTCCCCTCAATACCCCACTAGCACCCTCTCTATCCACCTTTAAGACCCACCTTAAGACACATTTGCGTAAAGAAGCATATGAATAGCACTGTAGATTATACTGGACACATGATACATAAAGCTTGGCCCCCTGCAGACGCACTTACTAGAATTCCCTCCTACTGTCTCTATACGTTCTCCTACCTACCAATTAGATTGTAAGCTCCTCGGAGCAGGGACTCCTCTTCCTTAATGTTACTCTTATGTCTGAAGCACTTATTCCCATGACCTGTTATTTATATTATTTGTTATTTATATGATTACGACATATATTACTACTGTGAAGCGCTATGTATATTTATGGCGCTATATAAATAAAGACCCACTACTACTACATATACAATAAGCCCCCCTCCCTAAATATATATACACACACACACACACACACACTAAGCGCCCTATCTAGAAAAAAACACACACCTTGGGGTGTAAGCGGCCTGGGAGGGTGGTATAAGGGGGCATGTGGGCTTACCTGAGGTCCTTGGTTGGGCCTGCTAGAGACACATGGCTGGTGCACAGAAGGGCCCTGCAGGCCCGCGTAGGCCCGCTAAAAGGGCTGTGGAAGGAAGGGATAGATGCAGAGAGAAGGGGATGGCTCTTCAGTCCTGCAGGAGGGAGGGGAGGGACAGATGGTGACGGTAGCCAGGAAAAAGGCGGGCCCATCAGTCCAGCAGATAGGGAGAACTGTCGGGTTGCCGGCAGGGAGGCTGGGCCCCTGGCCTGGCCCGGGACAGCAGTCCCGGCTGCCCCTCCTGTTGGCGGCCCTGCACAGAGCTATTATTTTCAACCTTTTAGTTGTCCGATAGGCCAGCGATGCATTAGTTTGTAATGTGTTCAGGACACCCCTGGTAGTGGAAAGGTTGCATTAGATGCAGACTAGGGTTGGGCAAAAAAAAAAAAAAAATTCTCCCAGTAATAATATTCAGACCTTTATCACGATTACGATGTTTATGTTGAGAAATGTGTGTTCATTAAGAAAAAAGACATTCACTTTTTAAATTCATGTAAAATACATAATTTGGAAGATATCTGGTTTAACCCTTATTAAAAGTTAAAGGTGTTTTTACGTCTCGCTCTCACTCTTCTTCCGCCTCTAACTGAACATCAGAGATATGGGAAGGAGGTTGAGCGATCCTCGAGGGGGACGTTTTTGCTGTCATTGGGTGCTGGGATCCCTTTTACATCGGCAGATCTGCACTCGGTGAGGCCGTCACGTCTTAATCTGCATGTCACGAACTGTCCCTAACACGTCAGACTGACAGTAGTATCGCGTTTATACAAAAAATGTAAATATCGGTTTATTATCATTGTGATGTTACAATCATATCGGTATATTGACCAGATTATTGAAAATACAAAGTATTTTTGTGTCTCAGTATCGGGCACGCATAATATACTCCGCTTGCTAGCGAGAGTGCGAGCTCCTACCGTGCCGCGTGGCTGCAGCACAAGCGATCCCGCTCAGACCTGGGGGCGATGAGGGGGCGTGGCGGGCGTGTCACGAAGCTGGTTCGCCCTCATTGGCTGAACCAGCTCCTGTGGCACTGACGTCACGCGTCAACGCGCCTCTTCGCCGGCAGGCACGCAGGCGCTTGGCTAACTGCGATAGCCAATGACTGAAGTGTGCTTAACTCGCATGCAGCAACTCCTCCACTATAAGCTCGGCCTTAGTGTATCAAAATCCTTTGCCCCATGTGGGAGGGATTCAGGGGGGAAGTTACACATTAGTGCAGAGTATATGAGTACTTCCGTATTAGGTGATACTTTATTTTTTTTTTTAATTTAGCTACACATTATAATGAGATGAGTCACATTCTGTGTCTGTTCATGCTTTACAGATGTTAGAAACAGTCTGTTCCATGTAAAAAAACAAATGATGCAGCCACAATCCGGAAATGGTGCAATATCACCACCGCCAGATTCTAATTGCATATATATGTGTATATACATAACCCGGTTTAAATGCACTCGCGAGTATGGAGATATTTTCAATAGCACCATACCCCTCTGTTCATACACTCATTTCGCGAGTATGGACACTTATTCTGCCCTACAGACCGCTGTAGTAGTGACGCGCGGATTCCCCTCGCCCAATAGGCAAACCGCAGCTCGTGCATGCGCCTGTCGGCAATACCGGCTCCCTACCTGTAACAAAGAATCGATAAGTGGGAAAAGGGTAGTGCTTCACTTTAAGTGCATTTTCACTTTACATACATGCTTTCACCCATTGTGTGTGTTAATGCGGTGTGTGTGTGTGTGTTTACAGCTATTTGTTGTTATTATTAGTAGTAGTAATGGTAATGGATAAGGTATTTCATACTGTAGATGAGGGCTGAACGTGCAATGTTTAGTAATTAATTAGTCCTGTTTGAGCAGCTGATAAATGGATCCCGAAGGGTTAAGTGTGGTTGACATTTTTAATGACATGTAAAACTGCCCCTACTCTTCCCCCATCCAAATAAATATGAGATGCTGCTGTAAAAATGTCTCTTTTCAGGATCTGTTATAAATATTCCTCTGAGTTGTCCTTTTCTTGCCTAGAGTAGCGGTGTGCAAACTGGGGGGCCCGACCCCGGGGGGGCGGTAGATTTTGCTGGGGGGGTGCGGGCAGTTGCAGAGGCCCCACGCTCTTCCCCCAAGCATTTAAATGAATGCCAGGGGTTCACGTGAGGCCCCTGCAACTGTTTACTTACCTTGCTTCAGCCGACTTTTATTGCGTCGCCATGGCCATGTGGCGTCACATGACCCCGCGGGTTACGTGACGTCACATGACCCCGCAGCGTCATCTGATGCGGATGAAGGTAGGCGGGGGGGGAGGGGGGCGCGAGAGCCGGGGGAAGAGAGACACGGGGGCGCAGCACTAAAAGTTTGCGCTCCCCTGGCCTAGAGTACAGTGAGGAGTGTTGCATATTATTACTCCATGCTAGGGGTGGCAAACTCCAGTCCTCGAGGGCTACCAATAGGCCAGGTCTTCAGGATATCCCTGCTTCAGCACAATCAGTGGCTCGGTCAACGATTGAGCCATCTGTGCTGAAACGTGGATATCCTGGAAACTGACTTGTTGGTAGCTCTTGAGGACTGGGGTTGGCTACCCCTGCTCTGTTCTGCTCCCATGACCCCTGTTTTTATATTGTTCCCGGACAGACTGTGTGCTTCCCGCAGTGCTAATTAATTCTTGCAGCTGAGGCTGCTGTGCTGAGAGAAGGCAGCAGCAGAGAGCATGTATTTTCTGATAATTGCTCTGTCACTCCGGCCTCACTTCTGCGCCATTGGAATCGCGACACCCGCTTTATCTCGTTTTTGCTTGCTAGTATCACACGCGGGGAAAAGCCGCTGTGTGGGTAATATGCGATGGTCGGAATAATATCCACATCGGACTAATAAGGCCGGTAATTTCGTGTTTCTTAGAATTCAGAACAATAATGTTCGTCAGCAGAGAAGGCGTTACATGGGTGAGTGCACTCGCATTAATCAATCACCCTTTCAATAATAGTAATCCATTTTGCTGTAGAAGTGACTCGGAAGAAGCAAAGGTGCTGCATGTAGATAGGATTTTACAAGCGGAAGTCATTCCTGGCCTGAAACGCTTATAAAGTGACTTTCCTGTGGTTATGTGGAGAAACACGGTGTCCCCTATTCAGTATGGGGGAGGGGAAGCTAATCATATTGAATATGGTGCCATGGAGTGCTCAGGGAGGGGTGGTGGATCAGGGTCTGTATTCTTATCCCTTTTCCTCCTGAGCGAGAGGAGTCCACCCTCGCCGAATCTCCTACCTGCCCCACTGGCTCAGTGACAGCGTGTCCACTTTAAGAAGGTTCATCTGCAATGCAGCTGTTACCGCAGACGTTCTGTAAATCAAGAGAGCACGTGGAAGAGAGAAGCCGGATCCAACCCGCGCAGTGGTGTTGCAATTCTACGATGCAAACTTGCTCCAAATGACAATTGGGAAATAGTGTTATGGGTGGGGTGAGGGGAGGGGGGAGTGGAGAGAGATAAGGACACATTGGAATAAAGTAGCGTTTATGACCTATATCTAGTACAGGGTTTTTGGACCTCGCATGTATGCCACACACTATATTTGACCTTTCCTCCTCTAATCAATGACCTAATCAACGTTGTGATAGATGAGCACCCAAAGTGCAGCAGAATATGGTCTGGTTACCCTGCAGATAATCTCTGACTTGGATTCCATGATGTTTTTGGGATAACTGCAGCTGCATTGTTATCATTATTTTTCATTTGCAAGCTCTGTGCAGCGATTCCCTTTGTTGTCCTACAGTATCTGTAAAGTTTCCGGACCTCAAAAACACAATGTTTACATTTGATGCATCATTTGTGTTTTCATTGTTGTATTAAACCAGGGGTTAGCGACCTTCAGTCCTCAAGGACCACCAACAGTTCAGGTATTGCGGATCCCTGCTTCAGCACTGGTGGCTCAGTCTTCGACTGATGTTTCCCACCCCTGTATTACACCATAATCTACGGTAGTTGAATTCTTCTCCACTTATCCCCTTTACTGCTAGAAAGACCTGCAAAAGATTGAGTAGTAATGTGTTCCATACCATCGATTATTTTGGGTTTAAATGAACCGCTCCACTTACTCCGTCCAAAGAAACAGTTTCCTTATCTAATCCTTTTTATTTTATTCACTCTTAATTCCTACTTTTAATTCTGTTGAATTCTCATTTGTACAGATATGCCTATCTAATAAAAGCAAGACGTTCACCCAAATAATGTTTCTGATCCTTCCCGAGCCCCCTGAGTTTCGCAGAATACAACGACCCCAGTCTTCACACCAGTCCCCCCACTGGTTTAGGAAACCTTAATCCCTGGCGAGCCGGCACATGTGAGCAATGTGAATGGGCTGACGGCAATAACCAGTAATTTCAATGTAATGTTGCTGCTTGTGGTCATATTTTTATTTCTCAGAGGGCATTGTAGTTGAACATTTCCTGGATCAGGTCAATTTAGATGGATGCGCTGTTTAAGAATACTGTAAATTTAGTTATGGTTATGTGGTATATGCAAATTGGCAATAATTAAAGCGAAAGATAGAAAAACCCAATGTGACAATCTATAGTAAATAGTATGTAGTTAAATACTAAATAATATTTTCATGAGTTATGCTGCGCTTATAGTGCCTTGCGACCGTGACGTCGCTCCGAAACATACATTGACTCCGTCGCAAGCGCTTATAGTAAGCGAGACGGCGATGGAGCAACCAAAAATTTTGAAGCCCGGTAAATTTTTTTTTTTTTAAGACAGTCGCCACATCTGACTGTCTATAAACCAATCAAATTGTGCGGCCCGCCCCTTTTAGTGATGTCACTGGCCTTGTCGACGGGTGACGTCATCGGTCACGTCTCCAGCACTATAAGCGCAGACTAAGGGTCATTTAGTTAAACCCTTTGGCCAAAGCGTTATAAGCATGCAAGCTGCGTCAAGGCATAACCAAATTTGCAGGTCCTAACACTAAACGTTAAATTAATGCGGCAATCCATGTAGTTTTATTTTTCTTTACATTTTTTAAATACAGTATTGAAGAAGGGGCTTTCCGGAGCTGAACCCCGTTGATTTCAGCTCTGGGGAGCCCCGGCTTCCGGAGATACTTACCACCATAATAGGTGCCAGTAGGCTCTCGAGTGTACATTATGGCGGATTTTCGACGCACTCGCAGCCTGTGGGCCAATAGGAAGCCGTGACGTCACCAGGTACGGCTTCCTATTGGCCCTTGTAACGCGGGAGCTTTAAACTGCAGAAAATGCAGAGATACCGGCACCCCCATCGGAGGTATCTGTGGAAGCAGGGGGTCCCCGGAGCTGAAATAAATGGGGTTCAGCTCGGGAGACCCCCCCGCTTCAACCCTGCCTGTATTAAAAACATGAAAATAAATAAACGAAGGCATGGATTGCTCTTTTAAAATAGTGAAAGGGGCTTAACTCGAGATGTATGTGAGAATGGACTTCCTGCACAGCAGAGTTGATTCATGGAACAGGCAGCCATCTCTGCTGGGGATTTTATAATAATACATTTTAAAAAAAGATTGTGAATGATAAAACACAGAACAATGATTATGATCAAATATGACATAATAATTCTGAGCTCTAAGGGGCAGGGAAATCTTTCCAAGTGGGCCTCATCTGACATCAATACCTATGTTTTTAATCTTTACACGTAGATAGTTGGGTCTCTACATCAGAATTGCTCAACTCCAGTCCTCAAGCCCCCTCAACAGGGCAGGTTTTCTGGATATTCCAGGTTCAGTACAGGTGGCTCAATTGGTTTATAATTCAGCACAGATGGCTCAATCGGTGTCTTCAACTGAGCCTCTGAGCCACCTGTGCTGAAGCTGGGATATCCTGAAAACCTGACCTGAAAACCTGACCTGAAAGGGGGGGGAGGGGGGCCTTGAGGACTGTAGTTGAGCACGGGGGGGGGGAGGGGGGGCTTGAGGACTGTAGTTGAGCACGGGGGGGGGGGGGCTTGAGGACTGTAGTTGAGCACGGGGGGGGGGGGGGGCTTGAGGACTGTAGTTGAGCACAGGTGGGGGGGGGCTTGGGGACTGTAGTTGAGCACCCTGCTAGTACTATCACATGTTATATGTATTTCAGTGCAGACTGTACATTAGGAACATAGAGCACTGCACACTGGAAACGCTCGGAACCAGCTGTTTCACGGATGCACTATAAAGCCCCAATGAAAATACAGCTTGGCCGTCAAGCAACTGGAAAATCTCATTCCTCTTCTGTCCCCTCACCTCCTTATCCCACCCTACTCTTCCTGCGCCCTACTGCATTGATGCTCATGGAGCATTCTTTTGTGACAGACCTACATTATTTTAGTTTTGTTTAAATGAAAACAACTGTGGTTGTATTCCCTGAGCAGAATAGAAGTTGAGTTCATATAAGGGCTGTTGGCAGACACACATGCGGGGATTACTCCTTTTTATTTGGTTTTCTGTTCTAAGTGCAGCGTTATAGAGTGTTGTGTGCGGTGTCTATGCTTTATCCAGACTTGGGGAAGGAATTTTTAGTCCTTTCTATGGATTTGGCTGCAAGTCGGACTCGCTGGATTAACACAATATGAAATTGCATGGTAGTTAAGGAGTAAAACCAACGTACTTTTTTGTCTTCTCATTGTTTAAGATGGGAGACTAACGGGCTGCCAGATGCAGGTAGTGGGTTTTGTGTGTGCGCCTGGCAATTCATTTATGCATTCTTGTAAACTTGCAGAACAAAACGTCTGCGCTGAAAGGCATCCCAGTGTAGACTATTGAATTTTTTTCATCCCCCTAAATTGTGCACTAAGGGCCTCATGCAGAGAGCAGCGCTATTTAAAATTGGAGAGGGGAATAAAAAGTAGGTTTAATGGAGAGTTTTATTCTCCATATGCAGAAATGGGCGAAATCCGCTATTTTTAGCATTACTGCATGTGGAGAATTGTAAATGAGGAGATGCGCGCAGCTGAAAGGGGAAAAAAAATCGCGCATTTTTTTCCCCCCTATAGCCGGCGAGCTCCTGCTTCTTGCCAACTTTTGGCGGAGAAAATTGAAGAAAATCGCGCCAAAAACAGCCGCTAGATGGCGAGCGCGCCTTTCTGAATTCGGATATTTTTCAGACTGGCGAGATGTAGTTTCTCGCCAGCCGCGCGGCGAGATTTTCAAATAGAAAAAAAAAATGGCGCGTTTTTCCTACCTCGCCATTTTCAGCTGTTTTTTGCGCGATTTTCTCCGGAAAATGCCGAGATTTTAAATAGCGCTGCTCTCTGCATGAGGCCCTAAATGGTTTTCCAGAAAACGGTTCTTCAGTTTACGGCAGCACTTAAAAGTGCAATTTCATTGAACCGGGCAGAAAACTACCTTTTTCTAACAATAAATACAAAAATGACTAAAGAGGGTTCCCTAATTAAAAGTTACATTTCTTGGGGCCTTTGAATAGGGAAGTGTTGGTAAATCATGTGTTTTTTTTACCTTTATCCCACCCTGTTCTTATCGGAGAGACAATATGTATGGGGAATGGTGAGGAGGACTCTGGCTGTACAAGCGCTCGCTTACTACACCCTGACATGAAACACAGTAAGGCCTCGTCTAGGGTGCGCGCGCGCGCCGCGATGAAACACGTTGCTGCAATGTGTGTGGCAAGCGTGAGCAAGCGCCTGTGCATGCACGGTGCTTAGCTGCTTGCAGAGGCAAGAACATTTGATTATGCTGCTTGCTGTCGCGTCATGTGAGCGATTCGCCCAATGAGGGCGAACCAGCTCAGTGATGTCATGGCCACGCCCCTGATACGCCCCCCCCCCGTGCGTGCAACTAGCTGGCCATAAATTGCCCAGCAGAGTGTGTGACGTAGCACGCCAGCGCGCTAGCTCCCTGCCGGGCCGCAGCCAGAGGAAATGAAACACCTCCCAAGTTTCAGTTCACCATGTTTACAAAGTGCCTTTAAAATAAATACAATTATTAAAAAAAAAAAATAATAGGTGTCAGATGTGTGTTTAAATAGGCATCCATCACCCACATATAACCCCTTAAACATGTCACTTACATTAGTGCACTTTTGTCCTAGGAGGGATTGCCCATTTGCTTTGTTACAAAAGTAAAGACTGTCCTTCTAGGCGGAAAAGCTGCTATATGGGTATAGGGTATGTCCGTTATCACGGCTTACGTGGCAGCCAACTTTGAACTGTGATCTATATCAAGGGTGCTCAACTCCAGTCCTCAAGACCCCCCACAGGTCAGGTTCTCGGGATATCCCAGCTTCAGCACAGGTGGCTCAATCCGAGCCTCTGATTGAGTCACTTGTGCTGAAGATGGGATATCCTTAAAACCTGACCTGTTAGGGGATCTTGAGGACTGGAGTTGAGCGCCTTTTGTCCTACTGTATATGACACTGGAAATATCAGAGAGGCTGACGTGTACTGTAATTAATCAGTAATCCTCTGTCTCTCCGACAGCACAAATCTTCAGTGTAATTGGCTTCCTAAGAGAAAAAATAAAAACAATTCAATGTTTTGTACAGTAACTTTTTTTTTTTCTTATTATTATTTGTGACTCGCGAAAAGGCATTTATTCTGGAGTGTTGGATCCTAACATATCACAGCCCCTTCTGTAAATGTGTCTGACTAATGCTGACACCATAATTACTTAGCGCAGAGCAGAGACAACAATTTACTTGTGGCAAACTGTCTTCGCTACAAGATGATGGATAAAGATTTGTAAAAAAAAAAAAAAAAAAAAAGTTAAAATTATATATAACACAAAAACAAAACAAAACAACATTTACTCCACTAAATTTAATTTCTTAAACTTGTCACTGTCCTTAGTTCACATTTGCCCTAGGAGAGATTGCCCCTTAACTGACTGACTGCCCATTAACCCCTTCTGTGCCTGAGGCAAGCAATGCATTACAAAGAATTTTATGAATTGAAGACTCCACCCCCCCCCCCCCCCCCCGTTTGCTACTAAAAGGCTTACATGGGCTACCATGAACTTTACAATAAGTCCAAATGCAGTACTGCTGGTGACATACAGCTTAACTATGTGCACCTGTTCTTTCTCTCTCCTCTCTGTTCCTCTCTGCTCTCCCATCCCCCTCCCTCCCTCCCTCCTCTCTTGATAGAATTATTTTTTCTTGACCATATATAAACCAGCCCTCTCCTCCCTCCCTCCCCCCTCCCTCCCTCCCCCCTCCCTCCCTCCCCCTCCCTCCTCCCTCCCTCCCCCTCCCTCCCCCCTCTCCCCTCCCTCCCTCCCCCCTCCCTCCTCCCTCCCCCCCTCCCCCCTCCCTCACCCCTCTCCCCTCCCTCCCCCCCACTCCCCTCCCTCCCCCCCACTCCCCTCCCTCCCCCTGAGCTCTGTAAGCTGGCAGCAGGGATCTATATTTAGGACTTCTCCATGGGATATTCTGCCAGCCCTGTTGACTGCAGTGCAAATGTCACACAGACTTTCAAGTGCTAGTGGACTGTCCTGCTGCTATGGTTTTTTTTTTTAATGACGGTCCCCCTGGCCCATTCTGCAGAATATGGACACAGTATGAGCTCTATTCGACTGTTTGCTGCTCTCATTCACTCCTAGAATACACTCTCTTTATTCATTCCCTTCAGTGCCAAGTGTTTGGTCAGCAGCAAGGCTTGGCTTCCAGGGTCATGTCCTCTTCCTGCCTCCTGCTGGTGGCCATGCCACGGGAGTGGAAACATGCCACGTAGACAGTGGTCAGTGTTTGCTGGTACATGGAGATGCAGGCGGGAAGTGCCATTACTTTTTAGTATGTATAATTGTATCGCTATATAGCGCCAACGGTGTATGCAGCAAAATTGCAATACCGTGAAAATAAGGTCCACGATACGGGGAAAAGAGCAGCAATTCCTTTTTTTTAAAACATGAGGCAAAAGGAAGACACTGCCGTGCAGAGCTTACAATCTAATTGATATGTAATGCGAGACCGACACAGTAAAAGGAAAAAGTGCATTTGTTAAAAGGGCAAGTCAGGGAGAGAGGTCATGTGCACCTGGAGTCGGTAGGATAGGCATCGAGCAAGGGTGCTCAACTCCAGTCCCCTCTCTCTCTCCAGGGGTCTCTCTGAATGAAGTACAAAGCGCCTTAGTCCTGCACACAGACGAGGACGTTGTTGGGCGTATGTCGCATGTCCCAAAAGCCTCTAGTGCAAGGGTGGCCAACTCCAGTCCTGAAGGACCACCAACAGATCAGGTTTGACTAAGCCACTGATTGAGCCACCTGTGCTGAAGCAGGGATATCCTGCAAACCTGACCTGTTGGTGGTCCTTGAGGACTGTGAGTGTGCCACCCCTACCCCAGTGTGTCAATTCCTGTGACATTCAACAAATCTCAGGGCACTGAAGGGGTTAATGCGACTTTTTCCCCCTTATGCACTAGCAATTAGGAAGTGCATGCTTAAAAATCTATGGTCTATTGTCCTTATTTAAAAATGGCTGGCCTTTCTCTCTGCAGTTGTAGCACATGTATTTAGTGAAGGTGATGGCAGGAGAAATGTAAACAAAAACAAAGAACAGCAGCACTCTGTAGATACAGGGAATGAGTATTCATGAACAGAAGTAGTACTGGAAACAAGCTCACCACAGCCCAGAGTGCGCTACAAGGTCGTGTAAAGGATGCGTGTTGAGGTTTTGTCTTGTAGCATGGCTGCTTAAGTTTGCCAGGCTAAGCTATCCCTTTTCAGACCTGGACGGAACACATTCAAAGGGAGAATTCATCAGCTCGCATCAGAATGTCCACTGTACATGAGCTAGAGGTCAGTGTTCCTTTAATGCAAAGAGGTCCTAGACTTCAGTCCATCTAGAGCCAAACGTGGTGTAGTTTTACCAATATGATTGTATTGGGCAAGTTACTTGTTTGAATTGAATACAGTAAACAGACTTGCAGATTTGTTAGCAGAAGATTTATTTAGTCCCCGTTCCTCTCCTACTGCCTTTTTTTTGGGGGGAGGGGGGGGGAGGTGAGTCTTGATGACAGGATTTGATGACCCATATATTAGGGAATCCTTATTTTATTTTTTTAAATTATGTTAAAGATCCTGTTAATTTAAAAATGAGAATACAAAAAAGTGTTTAAAACATTGCAATGTTTACGCTAGAGTTCCACTGATGTAATGGTTTTTCAATTTTGTTTTAAGATTGATTTTTGCAATGTTTAAATTTCTTGCCCCCTAAATTTATTGCTGAAAAAGTCACTATAGCCTCGGTCCCCGTGGTCCCCTGTTTGTCCCCTTACCTTTCCATAAGCAGAGGAGGCGGGAGGGATGCGCAGTAGTAAGCACAAGCAGCGTCCTTTAGGAGTATAGCACAGCAGGGGAACTACAAGTCTCAGGGGCTGCAGACCACATGTTGCCAGGCAGGCAATAGAGCTGAGGGATAAATGGCAGTTAGAATTGTGACAGTTGGAGTTCTGACAGTTAGGGGGACTGGCAGTTAGTGTGACTGGAGCCAGGACAAAGAAAGGTATGGTCTGGGTGTCAGTGGCACCCAGATTAGGCCAGATTAACCCTTTAGGTTCAAGATAGGCCTCACTCACCTAATCAGATTGTGGCTGCTACAGGGAAACCACTAGCTAGCGACATTTCCCCTGTAGCTGTATACAGTTAGTGTATAGTGCCATTTTGAAAACACCGCTGTGGCGATTTGCGACGGTGGTCTGTGGCCGGACCACCACCATACTATCATAGACTATCAAAGGTGAGACCCTCCTACCGGATCACACCACGCAGAGGTGGAGGCTTCACTGACATAGATTTTCGCTGGATCAGTGGATCCCTTTTGCTTTTCGGCCATACCCGGGCAGGTACCTCACAACGTGCACCAACTGTAGCACTTTTAGTTACTGTGGGCAGCGCTGTCACACATTGGGTGGGTTGACTCTTCTGGACACCAGGGAGGTTGGGTGCCCAGGGGCACCTCAGTACTTTGGGGAAATCCCATCAGGGGTGGACACTCGGTTGGAGGGCACGTTGGGGCTATGGCCATGCAAGGCCTATACTGTATGTGGATAGTGATATACCTAATTTTACCTGTGTTCAGTAAACTGTTATTAAATACGAGTGTGTGATCTTATTGTATTGGGTCCTGTGAAGGGGTTATCCGGTGCTGTCAGGATCCCTCACAGGTGGAGGCACTGTCACCAGATGGATCAGGTACATCCCGGGCTCCCAGCAGCGGAGGTTCAGGCCTCCTGTGAGCCACAGGTAAAGCACCACATAAACTCCGTTACCGCCACATTTGCCAAGCAGGGGGGAAATAGCGCTACATCACTATAGTGAATTTCATGAATTATGATAAATATATACACTCTTAAAAAAAAAAAAAAAAAACTTAATTAGATAATTAGATATTTTTACATATACAAAATTTTACTTGAAAGGGTGAACTGCTCCGAAATAAAGGGTTAATGAAAAGGTATCAAGATGCTGAGCATCATTTTGTTTAGGGAAGTGCTAGGGCAGGGGTGCGCAAACGTTACTGTTTGCGCCCCGCTTCCCTTAAGGGCTCTGAGCTTCGGCGGTGTCATGTGATGTCGCATTGGCATGGCGTCGCATTGGCATGGCAACGCGTTGCCATTTGATGCCGCGTTGGCATGGCGACACGTTGCTGAAGAGCTGAGCCCAGGTGAGAGAGACTTGGGCCTCGTCCATAGTGTAGGAGATGGCGTGAGTGTAGTCGCTCGCGCTGAAATCACACAGTTTGATATGTGACTGATGTAGCTGATATGTAACATTGAATTACTAAGTGTAACACATTATTGTTACAGCTTTCACAGTACTAGACAGTCAGCTGTTAGGAATACAGCAACAGATCTGTTTGTGATACTTTGTTGCCAAGAGGCACAGCTCAAAAAGGTGTGTGTCAGTCTGTTTCAAAAGAAGTGGACTTCCTTAATGGTAAAAAAAATTAATAAAATGCACACAGTATTATCTAATACTACAGAATTGATTAATTTGAAAAAGAACATAGGGAATGTGTTATGTTTTGCTGCTTTAAACTGCCAGGTCTGAACTGTTCTTTAAATTGTCAGAGAAAGGGGGAAAAAAAACGAATTGCAATGTATTTTTTTATGATTTCTTCTATAGATTACATTTTTCATTGAAAATAATGGTTTGCTTTAACAAGGGTTATCTAGCAAATTTAGGCTGGGCAGAAAATAGTGCCAAATGTATTCAATATAGAAAGGTAAAGAAATGAAATGGGTCCATGTCTGTGTATATCTATACATTACATTTATATAGCCTAAGTTCTAAGGAGAAATGTAATTCAAATTGCCCACTTGCTCCTCCGCTTGCCCCAAAATCACCCCCCACCCCCACACACTGAAACTGAAAGTATCACTTAGATGCGCCCCAATTAGAAGGGATCAGTGGAGATCATAAGTGGGACATATTGGCATTTGGCCATAATGCTTTTGGGATCTTTGATTTCTCAGTAGAAAACAATTGGGGAGATGAGCCCCCCCCAAATCACAATATGTGCTGCAGAGGAATCCAACAATGTAAAGTCCATATACTTGATGCAAATCACTCCGGATAACAAAGAGTTAATTAAGTGGTAATATCAACCTTGCTTCACCCCTATTTGAGGGATTAGCCTATCGACAGGAGAAAAGGTTGACCGGAGCTGGTCTCTCGACCAACAGCGGACCCCTATATATGAAAACCCCGCATTGATGGCTATTTCCCTGGGAGGTTGAAAAACTGAAAAGTCACTTACTCAATGTAGTATTTCATCCGGATTGGCGTGCTCCAAACTGTGCAAGGAAATAACGAAAAGTTCTTCTGCAGGGAGAAAAAAACAGCGAGCACTGCATGCAAAAAGTATGGCGACTGGACTGTGCTGTACAAAAAAGCCTTTATTTAATCCATAAGCAAAAAAGTGGAATAAAAGAGGGAAATAGTCCCACCCGCCGGTCCGGTTTCCCTCACGTGTCCTGCCCGTGTCCAGTGAGTCATGTATGTCTTGTTTCGTAAGTAGATGTAGTGTGTCAAGTCAGTCAAGTGTTTATGTACCTGCCCACGTTAACCGGGGCGTTTCGTCAAATTATTGTTCACTGGTGTATGATATTGGGTTGTGATGCAATGTAAGAATTGTAAAACCAAATAAAAATGAAAGTTATAAAAAAAAAGAAGAGGGAAATAGGTCCCCTGTGCGCTCAAACGCGTTTCACCCATACAGGGCTTTGTCAAAGACAAGGCTTTGACAAAGCCCTGTATGGGTGAAACGCGTTAGAGCGCACAGGGGACCTATTTCCCTCTTTTATTCCATTTTTTTGCTTATGGATTAAATAAAGGCTTTTTTGTACAGCACAGTCCAGTCGCCATACTTTCTGCATGCAGTGCTTGCTGTTTCTTTCTCCCTGCAGAAGAACTTTTCTTTGCTTTCTCAGCTAAACACATTTGTAAAGCTGTGGTGTGGTCATTTTGCAAAGGAAGTGTGAACCGCTGTTGTAACTCCCATGCTGACGGAAGTGGGATTATTCTGACATAGATGTAACGTAAAGCAGGGGTGCGCAAACTTTTCAGTCTGCACCCCCCGCCTGCTCTCCTCACATGCTCGCGTCCTCCCCTTAACTTTGCTCCGGCGGCACATGACATCACGTTGCCATGGCGACGCGTCAACCGAAACCTTGGTAAAAAAAAATGTACAGTTGCCTTGCGCGGTCCCCCGGCCTTTAATTCAAATGCCTTGGGTAAGAGCGCGGGGCCTCTATCCGCCGCGCCCCCTAGTTTGCGCACCCTTGATGTAAAGGATGTCTTTAGATTTAAGGCTTCTAAACAAAAAATCCACTGGCTCATAGCATTATTGCGTGATTAAGTCTGTACTATATTACTGGGCTTGTACTACTACGGAGAAACATAACCAATCTTGTGCTTGCTAATTTGTTACATTAGATACCATTAGCTGTGCCTCCTTCCCATTCACAGCACTTTCCATGTGAATAATTATGTGAATTCATGACAATTCTTCAGGGATCTGCAGCAACCTTGTGACGTGTGTACTTTCTTTATCTAATTATCCATCCCCTGGAAACGGCACATAAGATGCAGACGTCTTGCAGAAGCTCTCTGCCACCTTACAGAAAATAAAACATAAAAGTGAATGTGTGTGTATATAACAAAAGATAAAAAGCCCAAATACTACATCCTATATGACAAGTTATATAGTTAAATACTTATCTGTCCTGTCATATGGACGGGTCAATACTTTGACCAAAGCATTGTAAGCTTGTAACCATGCTACGGTGTACCCTTAGTACAGGTCCTAACACTGTCTGTAAACACTCTCTTACCTCTAATGGAGGGAGAAATGTCTCACAAGACCAGTCATTCACAGGTGCATAACAAGATCTGCTATTTAAAAGGGGGATGGGTGATCTTAAAACCAGGGAGGATGGGTCACAAACCTCAACAATTGTTAGCAATTGACATTTACAAACGCACGCAATCTGAGCTTGTAGGGATTGTATGTATATGTATATTCCTGCAGGCCACTCCATTTCACTGGGCCTTCCTTAGTGAATATAAGTTACACTTAAAATCCCTTCTGCCTGGGATAGAACAAAAAATCAGGTATATTTATTAATTCTAATTGGAATTAGGGGACGTGTGATGAATGCTTTCAGTTTCTCCGTTGGGTGTGGGTGAGACAGTCAGGATTGTAAGAGGGGGAATAGCAAGCATAAGGGGTTATTCACTGTTATGGAGCTGAGCATAGAACTATGAAAACTCCCATTAACTTCTATTGTAGTTTCTGTGCAATAGTGCCCAGATCTGCCCAACTTCCATGGTCCCAGTGACATCACAAATTGAAGATGGCCTCTTTTTTGGAGAATGCATGACATTCTCATTCATTGTGTATCCCATTTAATGCTTTACATATTAGCACGTTAAAGTCATATTTTATTTTGTATACAAGATAGAACTGGCTTAATGTCTTTAAAGTTTGTGTTCTGCATTGAAGTGTAAAAATTGACAAATCATTTTGCTTGCTTTTTACCTTTAATCTGTGGCTTGAGGTCTTTCCCCCATTTTATGACTACGCCAGACTTTTTTAATTTTTGTAAGTGTTACAGATTGTCAGTTGTACTATATAAACCTGTGGTGTCCCGCAAGGCTCTGTTCTGGGGCCCCTACTCTTCTCAGTGTTCATTAATGATCTTCCCACAGCTTGTAAGGAAGCCTCAATACACATGTATGCAGATGACACAATCCTGTATGTACACAGCCATAGCCTCTCTGCCCTTCAACACATACTTCAGTCTGACTTTTTGAGACTCGAAAACTGGATTTCCCAAAACAAACTGTTTTTAAACACTGACAAGACGGTAACAATGGTATTTGGGACCAAGACTAAATTTGTAAAGCTTCCAGTGACAGAGCTCCTGATTAGAACCAACGCTAACACCACCCTAACCCCTGTCACTAGTTTTAAATAACTGGGCTTATGGTTTGACTCCCACTTAACATTCGGGATGCACATTGATACCCTGACAACCAAGACCTATGCCAAACTAGGGGTACTTTACAGGAACAAATCCTCCCTAAGTCTCCTGGTCAGAAAGCGTATTGCACAGCAGATGCTAATGCCAATTATTGACTATGGAGACATAGTATATGGCTCGGTTCCTCAAACCCACCTTAGCAAACTTGACACCCTCTACAATTCAATTTGTCGTTTTGTTCTCCAATGCAACTACAACACACATCACTGCGAAATGCTCAAAGAACTAGATTGGTCATCACTAGAGTCTAGGCGCAAAGTTCACCTTTCCTGTCTCACCCTCAAATACTTTCTGGGCAAGCTACCCAGCTACCTGAACAAGCTCCTCACCCCTACCACATGCAGTACCTATCACCTGAGATCAGACTCCAAAAGACTATTCATGGTCCCAAGACTCAACAAAGTATCCGGACGTTCCTCCTTCTCCTTCCGTGCACCCCAAAACTGGAACAACCTACCAGAGACTCTCATATCCACCACCAACTTAAGTTCTTTCAAATCTAAGGCTGTCTCACACTTTAATCTGGTCTGTAACTGTTTCATACGCTCATAATATATATTTTCTTTAACTGTGCATGCAATGTCTTGTATATAATGTATACCTTGTTCATTTATGTAACTGCATTTGTAACCATGTATTATTTTGTTTTACTCTGTGCCCAGGACATACTTGAAAACGAGAGGTAACTCTCAATGTATTACTTCCTGGTAAAATATTTTATAAATAAATAAGGTACATACATAAGAAATCTTTTGATTAAGTCCCCTGCAACATTGGCTGGGGATTTAGACCAGGGGTGCGCAAACTGGGGGGCACATGATTTTCCAGGGGGGGGGGGGGCCCAAGTGGGTTACAGAGGCTCCGCGCTCGAGAGGGGGTTTGGCCTGGGATTAAAGGGGTTACACCCCATTTGGCCACCCCCTACTCTCACTTGGGGAGCAAGGGGTTAACTGGACTGGGGTCCAGTAATATGTTTTTATCTTGCTTCAGAATCCTAATGTATATTCCCCTGTAAAAATGTATTGTTTCTGTTCCAGTGTTTGCACCAACACATACACTGGGATTGATGCAGGAGGCTTAAGGGGTTAATGAGCTACAGTTTAGGAAAATACAAATGTGTGGTGTCTTTTCAGAAATATCTGAGCTTCAAAAGGCTTGATTGAAGTTGGGTGTGAAAAGTACAAAGGGGGTTTAGTTATGTTAATACCGAAGTTGTAGGCCAAGGGTATATTGCTGGTAGAGACAGCTAGGACCCATGTCTGGAGCATTGGGTGTGAAATATAGCACCTGTGACAAATGTTCTCTACACATAAGGCCCAGCTTCAAAGGATTTCTTGACAAGGGGTTTTATTTGGGCCAGGGGTGCGGTTACACAAGGAGATATCAGAATGAGTGACATTATTAAATATAAGAATATTAGGAGATGTCCTTGGCTGAACGTGCAGAAAGCTAGATGTGTATTCGTGGGACCGATTTGCACATAATGATTACAGACACATGATGTCTAGCAGGTACTAAGAGACAGATATTAATATCTCTCTTAATTTTAATATTACACTGTAATATTTAGTCTCATTGGGAGCGTCATGCGTGCCGGAATGTATTCATATGTCTCGCGTACCAGTAAGTACTACTGAACTGAAGTTATGAAGTTATTTAGATAGGAAAAGCAGTTTTTAAACGTCCTTGGGTGGGAGGAGTTTTACTCTAGGGAAGACTGTCAACCTCCCCACTGATTTATGAGAGGGTCTGGGTTTAGGTTGTGTTCAATTGGAAATAATTGCATATAAATGAGGCTCAGCCTATACTCTGGGTCTTTGTGATTTTCAAGATTGCTGTATGAACTGCCAGTCCAGATTTGACTGTTTCATCATTCCATCTTAAGTAAGTGTCTATATTTTGTCTGTTATTTGTATATCTCGTGTGTTCACCTTTTTCAAGGAATAAATTATATTTTATCATATCTCAGCTGTGTTCAGTTCAACCCAGGTATTTTTGGTGTATATTATATCTTGTCATAAAGTTACCGTGACAATTAAGTCCCTTGCAACATTGGCTGGGGATTTAGACCAGGGGTGCGCAAACTGGGGGCTCCCGATTTTCCAGGGGGGGGGGGGGCAAGGGGGTTACAGAGGCTCCGCGCTCCTCCCCAAGGCATTTAAATCAAATGATGCGGGAACGCGCCAGGCCTCTGTAACGCACTTACCTTGGCTTCCAGCGACGCGTCATTTGATGCCGGAGCCAAGGTAACGGGGGGGGGGGGAGCGGGCCTGGGTGGCAAAGGGGGAAACATTTGCGCATCCCTGGTTTAGACCAATAGACAGCCAGAGAACCACTTGGTGTGAGAGTATTTTGGCAAAGCAATGACAGAGGAGCAGGATCTGTGTGTGACTGTTAAGACAGGAAGTGAGAACAGTGAAGTTTGTGTGCTAAAAGGAAATAGAGATGATAGATTTGAAGAAAAGGACAATAATCTATGCAAGCGGCCTGCAAGATGAATCTCCGATGGCATATCAAGAAGTTGTTTTTATTCTTTAATATCACCCACAAACTTAAACATAAGAATATAATATTTACAAATGTGAGGATGAGATAACATTGTGTCTAGGTGACGCTCTGAAGTGGGAGCACTCGTTGAAAGTGGTCTAGGGCACTGCACTACCTCACCCCAAAACAATTCAAAAATAGATTGCAAGAATTCATTGGGTCTTTTATTATTCTCTTTGCAGAGCTTGATTATTTTTCCGCACAATAAATTTTTTTTTCAAGTTTTTAAAGTTTAAAATATAAATACAGGTGTGTATATATATATGTTTTTTTTTTTTTAACTTGGGAGTTTTAAAGATGGGCAAAACCAGATGTGTGAAATCAGAACCTTGCATTACAAAAATGCAAAATTATGTTACATGATTTACAATGACGTAAACTAAGGGGGAAAATAATAATCCACAAACACACAGCCGGAAACCTCTTCAAATAAAATTATTAATAATAAAACCGGGTGGAAGGGGAAATCACATGGCCATTACTACCATTTTTAATACATAATGTACCTCTTGGAGCAGGGTGATGTAGAGCAGGGGTACTCCAGTCCTCAAAGCCTCCCCTCAGGGTATCCCAGCTTCTGCACAAGTGGCTCAATCAGAGGCGCAGTCGAAGACTGAGCCTTTGATTGAGACACCTTTTGCTGAAGCAGGGGCTGATTGAGCCAGTTGTGCTGAAGCAGGGATATTCTGAATTCCTGACCTGTTTGGGGGGGGGCAGCTTTAGAACTGGAGTTGAGCACCCCTGGTGTAGACACAATGGCAGGGATTCACCAAGCCTCGATGTTGGGTTTCTTACCCCAATCCAGTTTACTGCCAGATCAGTGGGTGATACCCTGCCTCATGACTTGATGAATCCCAGCCAATGATTCTTTGCCTTAAGCACTAACATTCTGATTTTACTATATGGCCAATACTTCATGGTCCTGTTTTATTTTACTATATGGGACTTGGACTGTTCTGTTCCACACTACATCATTGTAAATCACATAATGTTCATTGACTTGCCAGTGATTTCTGTGCTAAGGCAGGTGTGGGCAACTCCAGTCCTCAAGGGCCACCAACAGGGCAGGTTTTTTAGATATCCCTGCTTCAGCACAGGTGGCTGTCATTTACTGAGCCACTGATTGAGCCACTTGTGCTTGGAGCAGGGATATCCTTAAAACGTGACCTTTTGGTGGCCCTTCAGGACTGGAGTTGGCCACCCCGGTGATAAGGTACAGTATAGTCCATGTTATTGCCCTCCAAGGCTTTGAAGAATGGCTCCATAGTGCATGGAGTATCATGCGCTCCACTCCCTTACACCCACCCACCACTTCACCTTCGCATAGCCAAGTAAAATGAAAAGATGACCCCATCGCTACCTTTTGAATGGAGGTGCAAAGCCACGAGCCAGTCGCCCTACATCAGTTTTTTTTCCCCATGTGTATAGTGTGTGGTTGGTAATATTTCTGGGTACAGCACATTTTTGTCTGGTGTTTGCATGCTTGCTTTCTAGTTTTGTCGTAATAGTACAGTAACATGATAACATAACGTGACCTGCAGAGAGTATCGCTCTCTATTCTTCCCCCCTCCCCTTTCCTCCCGCCTCTTTAAAAAAGTGTGTACACGCGCGCATACGCACGCGCACATACACATACACACATACACACACACATACACACACACATACACCACACACACATACTACACACACACATACACCACACACACATACACCACACACACATACACCACACACACATACACCACACACACATACACCACACACACATACACCACACACACATACACCACACACACATACACCACACACACACACACACATACACATACACACGCACGCGCATGCACGCGCACACATGCACGCGCACACACACGCACGCGCACACACATACACACACGTGTGTATATACACACATATATACACGTGTGTGTATATACATACACACACACACACACACACAAACCCAACACAACACTAATATTACATTTTGTATTATAACATGATTGTATATTTTGTGTGTACACACTTTTTTGTTGGGCGCATCTAAGTGATACTGGGGCTGCCTGGTTGTTGTTACAGTGGGAAACCGATACCTGGCTATTTCTCCCTGTATGGCTGCGTCCTGTCAAGCCATACTAGATTGAGACAAAGGAAAGTGCTAATGGGCCTGCGTTCATTGCTCTGAGGCTGATGGTCTTCAATGCACCACCTGCCAGATTACTGGCACACGTGATAAGTGGATGCTGCTGACAGATTGGAAGCAGACGTGTGCAGGGGTGCATCTGCCTTTTCCCTTCAAGCCTTGAGCACCAGTTCCACTTGCTCAGCCCTAAAAACATAATTATTATATATTTTTTGCAAAAATTGCCCTTTTATCTTATTTCATACTTATCACATCATCCTGATGTATGGTATTTTTCTTCTAAGCTGCTCTTATGAATTGCTTTATACCCCATCTTAAAGATGCTGTCTTTCCTAGAACCAAAATGCATTCATGGCAGTGCCTAGTTGAAAGATGTAGATGTAGGTGACTGACATGCCGTTTACAAAAATCGGACACCTACAAGTATTTTTCCATTGATTTTTTTTTCTTCCCAAAATATGTTTTGTAAACCCGTTCTAAGCATGTGAAACAGAGACATGGGAGGTGTTTTTGTTTCCTCTAGATACCCCTTTTGTGGGATTATTACTGCCATGGATCACTGTGAAGCATTCTGTCTGTCTGCAGCACAGCGAATCCCTGAACACCACACATTACATCTGAGAGAAGGCAACACAGGGGATTCCTCTGTGTGCTCAGATCTGCACTGCAGAACTCCTCTCACTGCAGCGTATCTGTAGGCAGCTGACAAAGCCCTTTTTTTTTGTGTGGTTATAATACGCCGGTACGAAACTCATTTAACCAATCCACATAAAGCTTTAACTGTTCACATTCACACATTGCATCTCTTGCACAGAGCTGTTCCATTAATATCCAACAAAATAAATACTGATGCCACACCGACTTCTCAATTCTTCCATTGCAGGGGGGGGGGGGGGGGTGGAGCGGCTTGCCTTCATCCAGTAATCATCCACCATTGATTTACATTTGACATACACAAGGTTTAGATGGATTCAAAGGGTCACTCCCCACCTGCATTCATAACCTCTCATTTAGGACAATTTTGTTGCAGAGTAGTGCAAAACCTCACAATGTTTTGGGCGTGTCAACTGCACTCTTCCTCCATTCAGAAAGGGGGTGATCTTATTAATTGATGGACGGTCGTGTTGCCTTAACCTTTATGTTGCCGGAAGCTTGGTGGAACCGCAACACCCCTGGACTAGTGATCATAGGACATGATCGTTTCCGGCCCGATGTCATCGAAATTGGAGAGGCTCCTCTTGCGTTTCGATCGGGCCCTCCACTGCAAGAGTGATCAGTCTGATCATCTCTCAGAAAACCAACATTTTCATGATGTAACTGGTATGTCAACAAGGGCGTTTGGTGTGCCAGGTACGTCTATAGGGCGGTGAAAAAGATAAAGGGTTAGAGTATAATTTTAAATCCTAGTTTTCTCTGCAATACATTGGGGAAGATAGTGCATAAGAAAAGGCATATTTAAAGGAGCGTAGGGTATACAAATATTATGGTTGAAGTGTTTGCTTGTAATGGATTACTTGATGCTCTATACAAGGAGTGGCCAACTCCAGTCCTCAAGGGCTGCCAACAGGTCTGGTTTTAAGGATATCCTTGCTTCAGCATAGGTGGCTCAGTAAACGATTGAGCCACCTGTGCTGATGTCCTTAAAAACTGACGTGTTGGTGGCCCTTGAGGACTGGAGTTGCCCACCCCTGCTCTAAACATTTGTTTAGATCGGTTTTGTGTGGAATCAACACTGGATCCAACAGGCTACGTGCACATCTAATATGTATACTTCTTGCTGCAGGAAAAGTCCCAAGTGTTTGCCGGCGGAAAAAGGTTTCTCCCCTAATTTATGAAGGAACTACAGGAAAGTCGGATATGCATCGAAGCAATATCACTTACAACTTTATAATGCAGTTACATTCCTGACACATCTGTAAACGAGGGTGAGATGACGGTTAAAAGCTTAACACTTCGAGTACCTGCAGACAGAGCCTGAGTGGCATTGGTCTTCCAGTACTCAGCCACGCAATGCCTTGGTGTAGTGGTCACGTGGTCGTGGGCAGGCCCCCCAGGAGGTGAACATAAGTGGAGGATACTCCACTTACTTTCCGATTGCGTTCACAGCTCCGTTGGATCTACCCTTGGTACAAAGCATTTAAAGCAGCAGTCCAAGCTGCTCGGGGGTTCACTAAATGGCGGTCAGTGCAGCAGAAGAGGATTCAAAGATGTCTTCAGTTTAAGAGAATTATCCATTTTCGTGTGTGTGTGTGTGTGTGTGTGTGTATGCGCGCGCGACCCTGGCACATAAAATGAGTCCCTGACTTTTATGCTGAGCGCCACTGTAACTGTGCATCAGTTATCACCGCGAACAGCAATAGCGTTCTCCAGCATCCATGCCTGATGCTGCTTTGCGGCCTCTCTGACTGGCGGTGATTGACAGATCAGTCACTGGCACTGCGCTGCTTAGTGTGTGTGTGTGTGTGTGTGTGTGTGTGTGTGTGTGTGTGTGTGTGTGTGTTTTTACCATTTGAAAATTGTGTGTGATTCTTTTTATACGCTATGTGAGTTATAATGATCCCGCTACACCATGATGTGGGTGCTTGTTGTTCTTCTTTCCGTGGTGTGTTTGTATGTTGGAGGGCTACAGCACGGGCAGATAAAGCTAAAACCTGGAATAAATAAATACATGAAAACAATAAAGTACAAGTAAAACGGGGCTATGTTTCATGCCCGTCTGACCCTTTTTGTCAAACTAATCTCATAGTCCTTTTTTAATAGGATTGCATTCATTCTGATGCTCACAAGTCTATCCCGAGATCCTCCAGGTACATCAGGCTTTAGGAATAGCCTATGAATTTCCAGACACAAGCACTAAATATATGATTGGGATAATGTGTATGTTACCCCGACACATGGTCTGACTGAGGGTCAGTCATCACCGGTATATGTCAGGGTATATGTTTCGAACTCCTGCCTTAAAGGTGACCAGGTGAGAGTAATGCAGATCAAAAGGGTGGAGCGGTTCCCCAAGTACGTCAGGCACACCTAGGGATGTCCCCTTCTTTACAGCTTACAAGGGAAGCCATCCCATTGCCCCAACGTTCCACAGCATAAGCCCCTCATGGCGAAGCAGCTGGGTGATGTACGTCAAAGCTAGGACAGCATGCGGGCGATACAGGTGTCTTGCCCTTGTATGCATGATGAAGGATTATGCGTCTCTCAAGAAATCCACAGGCAAGTGGAGCTTTGCTTGCTGGAAGCAGGATACAATATGTTCTGCATTACTGAACCTAAACCCTTTGCTTCCAGAAGTAATACACTGATGGAAAAGGGAGTGAAGGACATTGTTTGAGTTTGGGTGTACTGTTATCTTTACGCTCCTGAAAATGAGCATGTTGCATTGGATATAGATGCTGATCAGTAGCCAAAACATTGAAAAGTTGTTTTCTTTTAAAAGTGAGAGTCATCATTTTTGGTTCTCTAAGCAGATCAGGTCATACAGTATGTTGGAAATGGAACCTCACATTGCAATGTATCACTTTTCAGGTTATAGGAATCCCAATGAGATCTCGTCGTTTTAAAATACATGTGCACGTGCTCTGTCACAATCCATACCACTTTGATTGTAAGATCTTGGACAGGATTTCCTTACATCAATGTCTACTGCTCTTATGTGTAAGAACCTTCCCGTACTCTAAATCAGGGGTGCACAAACTTTCCCCCCTGCGCCCCCCTGTCTGTACTCCCACCCCCCTCCATACCATGTCTCCGGCGTCAAATAACGCAGCGGGGTCACGTGACGTCACATTGCCATGGCAACGCGTCGCCGGAGACAATGTAAGTGAAGTCACAGATGCCTCACGCGATCCCCTGGCATTTAATTTAAATCGCTGTGCCCCCCCCATGAAAAATCTTGCGCTCCCCCCAGTTGCACACCCTTGCTGTAAATGATCTGCAAGCTTTATATTGTAAAATGCTTCACAAATGCTGTTGCTCTACAACTTGTTGAACAGAAATATGGCAAACTGAAATAGCTTATCCAATGGTCTTATAATTAAAGTGGCTCAGAGGCAAGAGTGCAGCAGCTGTACTTATGGAAAGACAAAGGTTAGAGAGGAGGACCTTTAGTATAGTGGCAATTTATCACAAACATGGCAAATGTTGTTTTTTGGATTCTTTTGAAGATGCAACCTCCTCCCCCCCCCCCCCCCCCACCCTTCTCCTGCAGCCAAAATCACTGTGAAGTTCTCCAATAAAGTACTAGTAGACCGTGGGGGTATTGTGATTTGCGGAATTTGCAATGGATTGCAAGCTCCTCAAACCTATCTCTCTACCCCAACATGAATGTGCGTGCAGAACTTGGAGTGATAGGGTAACCTGGGAATGTCCTCACACCTCTTCCTACTCCTAAAGGCACCGCTTCCCCCCCCATCCCAACCACACAGTGACTCGCTGCTGTCGCCCAAGCTCTTATTTTTAGTCCTGTTGTTGCCACCGTCCGCCTGTGTAACCATTAGCCAGTAAGCGACTTACAAGAGGAGATAAACGTGTTAATCTCTGCAAGCCTTCCCACTCATCTGCTGCTTCTCCGTCTCAGTAGCTGTGCGCAGTAGTGTGGCTCTGTTTTCTGGTCTGAGAAAGCTGACTTTATCCGCAATCTCGGGCCGTGATGGCCAGAACATCAGGGGGGAGCGCTCCCCAAGGTGTTACTACAGAATGTTAAACAAGAAAGCATGGATTGAGGGTTGGCCATGGAGAGGATGTGAGTGTGAAGGGATTATGTGATGAGTTTGAGAACAATTATTGGTTGTATGAACCTAAAGTTTGCAGAATGAATGACAGGGGGAACACTGAGCAGTTTACCAACACTGTCCTTGGAGATGGGCTTGTAATTCATAGAATACAATTGTTCTGCCTCTCTCCATCCCAACAGTGACACTTATTTTCTATCCGTCACCTTTTTTGAGACCTGAACAATTAGCTCAGGGGTTCTCAATTCCAGTCCTCAAGATCCCCCCAACAAGTTAGTCTACGGCACAGATTATACACTCCGCTTGCTAGCAAGAGTGCAAGCTCCTATCCCTGCGTATAGTGCTGGCGGCGATGCGGGGGCGTCACGAAACTGGTTTGCCCATATTGGCTCACATGACGCTGAATTCACGCGGCAGCCGCCTGATAAGACAAAATTTGTCTCCTTAAAACGCTGCCGCGTCAACGCGCCTCTTGGCCTGCAGGCGCGCAGGCACTTGGCTAACTGCTATAGCCAATTACTGAGCTGTGCTTGACTCGCAAGCGCGCGTATGCAGCAACTCCTCCACTATAAACTTGGCCTAAGACTGAGCCACCTGTGTTGAAGCTGGGATATCCTTAAAATCTGACTTGTTGGGGGGCGTCTTGAGGATTGGCGTTCAGAACCCCTGAATTAGCTTATGATTTGTGCTGTTGTGAAAAGTTAACCAGCCCAGTCTAACTGATTCATCTTGCTTGCAAATCACCAGAGATTACGCACTTGATGTCCTTTAGAAGGCAGGAGGTATCCATGGTTCTCCGTAACCCCAGTAAGACACTAAAGCAGCAGTCCTTGCTAAAAGCTTATGAGTTTAACTCCTATAATGTTATCGCTTGTCAGCACATTCACATGTCTCAGACAGGTCTGTGACCCGGCTTTTCACCATCATCTCCTAGCATACAGTGCTTCCACTGCAGCCAGGGATTCTGGGAAATGACATGCAAATGAGCAGTTTCACCTTTTGCGTCAAATCCACTTTAACATGAAGCCCTATAAGCGTATGCCTGCTGTATTACACAGCTTTTCAGCACAGTCTGGGTTAATAAGTGCAGTGCCAGTAACCCTACTCACAGATGGCTGCCTCAACCTTTTTGGGTCTCATCAGTTGCTGGTTATACTTATCTTGCAATGTGACGTTAGAATAGGTTTCAATATAATGTTAATATCATGCCCCTCTGAGCATGTCCTGCTCTTGTATGATATTCTTAATCCACAGCTCATGAGGTTCCCATGGTAACCTTTTACATTGGGCTCTGGGGAAATCTCCATTTTAACCTCCCAGATACTTGGGGAATTATATCTTCTGATGGAGTATCAAATTTAAAAAATAAAAACCGAGTTGGAAAGGGCAAGAAGAGATTTCTTTAAGGAAGTGAAACTAGGAAAGACTGAAGATCAGCACGGACTGCTGCATGAAAGGATGATGCTCATAATTGTATAGTATTTGCAAGTACTGAGCAAATGTGCTGTTTTAACTATGGAAGTACTGAACATGTAATTAAAGCCCGGGAAGAGAGGAAAAGCCTTGGAACTGCAGCAGGTGAGCAGCGTGAGACTGAACCCAGGGAGTCTTTCTGACTGACTAAGGCCAGGTCCCCGCTGGCTGCTGCAGCGCCTCCTATGGCGGGAGCTCAATAGGGCCTGGCCCACTGCAGACGGCCAGTTTTTCCTGCAGACAGGAAAATTGTGATGAATACCAGCGACGGAGCGCTAGGCCACGCCCCCGGCGGTTCAGCCATTGAGGGCGAACCTGCCGGGTGACGTGGCCTTGCCACCCTCACTCTCCCGTCACGCCCCCCCCCCTGTCTTTTCCCCCCTGCAGCTCACTGCAGCCCGGGGGACTCGGCTGCAAGTGCCGCCAGCCTGGCAGGCGCGGATGCAGCGCTGACAGCGGGGCCGTAGCCATAGTGAACAAAATGGAGGCTGAACCTAACAGAGCTAAATACCCAACCTCCGAAAATACAACCGCAACACACTGCAAACAAATGCCCCATTAAACCTGAGACGCTCAGGCGAGCCAGGAAACTGCTAAAAGAGTCAGCCTGTTGGAAGAACAGAAAGGGGGAATAAATGCCTAAACTGAGAGGTCAGTACAGAGAAGTGGCTTTAAGCGCGAGTGCTACTGTTTATTCACCCAGCACAGACTGTGACCCCTTTCTCCCTCTGACACCCCATCTTCCAGCACTGGGGGAGATGAGAGCGGTCACTCTGAATGTGAGAGCAAGGCAGGGACTGATTCCCAGAGCTCTCTGCATGCTGATCAGAAGATGACCGCAGGATATACCTTGAAAAATATTAATAAGTATGTGCATGATATATAAAGCTGGGCATGGTATCGCAGACCGTGTGGAGCTAACAGACTGCCTTAAGGCCGTGTTTGCGTCCTTGTGGCGTGTGCACCCCTAGGAACGCCCCGCATGGCCAGGGAAAGCACCCGTTTACCGCACAGCCTCTGCACGTGCGAAGGCACAATGGCCCAGACTTAGTAAGGCTAGGTCCCTGCTGCAGCCGGCGGCCGCGTGCTCGCCTCTCACCAGCCCCATACCTCCTCCCTAGCAGTCCCCGGTGACTACTCGCTTCCTGGCTTACTGCATACTGTGACGTGTCAGCCTGCAGGGGATTATACTGGATTGTGTGTTCCCGTGCTGCGACGCGTCAAATGGTGCGCCAGAGAGCCAATAATAATAGCATGTTCTTGTATAGCACTGCTAGTTTTATGTAGCGCTTTACAGAGACATTTTGCAGGCACAGGTTCCTGCCCCGGGGAACTTACAATCTATGTTTTTTGTGCCTGAGGCACAGGGAGATAAAGTGACTTGCCCAAGGTCACAAGGAGCCAACACCGGGAATTGGACCAGGTTCCCCTGCTTCAAACTCCGTGTAAGTCAGTGTCTTTACTCACTGCGCCACTCCTTCTCCAATGAGGGGAGATCGCCAGTAGCCAGGCATGAACAGGAGAGTTGGGTGGATCCTTCCTCAAGTGCACACTTGTAGCATGCTGATGGTGAGCGGATCCTTCACTTGGAACAGAAAATTAAATGTGTGTCATGGCCGTGCCCACCCGACCTGTTTTGGCCACGCCCCCCCCACGCCTAAAGAAAGCTGCCTGCAGATCGCGGTGACGCGACGTGCACGCACTGCCAGGATGCAAGGCGGGTGTGCCGGCGCGTGCAGCGGGACCTCAGCCTAAGGCCGTGCTTATAGTGACGGCGACGCGAATTAGCTCGAAAACAAACGCATTGCCGCCACCGCGTGCGCTTATAGTGCACGCGACGGCGACAAGCGACGGCGACGTTGCGAAAACCTGCCGCCGGCAAAATTTGGTTTTTCAAGGGCCGTCGCGTCTCGTGACGGCCCTTGAACAAATCAAATAGCGGGAATCCTGCGATGCAGCCGACCGGCGAAAGATAAGTTTCGCCGACGGCGACGGGGGACGTCACCCATCGTATCGCCGTCGCCATCGGCGGCACTATAGGCAAAGCCTAAGGAGCGGTGTGGCAATGCAGAAAACTTTTCCTGATTTAGGAATTATGTAAATTCAGACCCTTGTTTTTTTGTGTGTGTGTTATTAAAGAGCTTCAGAGTCTGTGTAACATTTTTCTGTGGCGGAGGTATGAGTTGTTTCAGCAGCGATCCCATAACTGCGTCCACCTACATAGCTGACGGAAACAGAAGGGTGGTTATGGTTTAAAGAGTGAATGGTGGTTTAATGAGTGAAATTAAGTGGGCTCGCCCCAGGCATGGTAAGGGGCCTGCGGGTGTGAGGTGGCGTTAGGGTTTCCTACTCCTGGATTGGTTTACCTTGCCTCTTGACTGTTAGGCAGAGGTACGTTGGAACGTTAGAAAGCAAGGTATAGTTGATAGATATTATTATTATATAATATATATTGCAAAATTATATACATTTAAAAGCGGCAATTCTCCCCCCCCCCCCCCAGACTTTTTTTATTCTCTTACTTGCTTAACTACGTAAACTCAGGGAAGCTTTTCATTGTAAATGTAATGCTGGGTTATTTAATAATTGAAATGAATATTAAAAAGTTGCTTGCAAACCTGTTGGACTGTAAGGTTTGGGGAGCCCCGGTGAGGTCGCGCGTTCTGGTGGGGGCTGAGATTGACCTATTTGTTTTGAACTAGAGAATTAAACGGCACAAAGAAGAGTGATTTGGTTAAAGGACTCAAATGAAAGCGAGATTAAGGAGTGTGAAGATCAGAAAGTATGCTGTGAAATGATATACAGAGCCATTCTGAAAAGAGGTCTGCAGTGGCGTTAATACAGTCTTCGTGGCAACTTCTTTGTGATCTCCAGTGTGATCCCCCTGATGAAGGGGGAGAGTTTGAGACATTTTAACATTTTAATGAACGGACTTTTTGCCCAAAGAGTTTGCTCAATTTGAAGGGACGAGAAATTGATGGGCTGTAAATTGATTTTATTTCTTTATTTTTTAATACACATTTCTGGACCCATAGATCTTCTAAATCTAAAGGAATCATCCTGGAATGGATAACTACCTTTTTAGGTTGTCGGCGTGCAGTGATTTCTGCCCCAAAAAGCAGAATTAACACACACGTGTGTGTGTGTGTGTGTTAACATTTTTTCCCTTAAGACTTCGTGCTCTGTCATTGGCTTTATAGCGAATCCTGATCAAGCCTGCTGCATTCCAAATAGGAGTACTTTTGCTAATATTTTTTTTTTTGTCAAGGGATTAAATGGTTGCTATAAATTGTTTAGTGTGGGCTTTATCCCTCTGGACCACGAAACGGTTGCATACTTTTGGGTTTGGTCGTTATTTTATCTCTGCTGTTCAATTATTTAATGTATTTAGCATTCTTACAATTAATGGAGAATGGAGTATCCCATTCCGTGTTAAAAAAAAAGGTGATTAGACAAGGATGCTCCTTCTCTAGTAAGCAGGCCTGCGGATAGCTTTCCAGGGGCAGGAGACTGAAGGACCCCAGTAGGTTGTTGGGCAGGTGGTAAAGGGTGGGTTAGAGTGGTTGCTGGGGAGTGGGGGGCTGTGAGGGGGCCTGTATGTTGGATGGGGGCAGGGACATTTTAGCGGAAGCTTTTAGGATGAGCCCGGCGTAGTAAAGGAGCCGGCCGACCAAAGGTCAGGCTCTGGCATCATCCGGTCGGGCCCCTGTCTGGCACTGCCCCCTGGACAGCTGTCTCTGCTAGTTGGTTTCAGTTTACCTCACACACAGAGTTTTGACTCTGAGAAAGTATCTGCTGATGCTGATGACATCTGTGAGTAGTAATTGAAAGGAGTTCTGAGAATGACGAGATGTATATGAAGAAGTTTCAACTGCTAAAATATATGAACAATACTCTCTCCATTGGAGTAGAACAGGTTTTACATTTTTACGGTACAGGCATAATCCTACAGCAGAACTGGAGGAAGATTCAATACATGTTGCAGGAGTCAAGATGGTTAATATTCGTTATCTTTCCAAACAAAAACGTAGGGTAGAAGTTATTTATTTTTAACCACTGGTAAGCCATTAAAATGTGAGTGCAAGCTTCCAAGACCATAAAGGCATCTTGTACTCTTTGTATCCACGGGTTAGCCCCTAGAGGTATCACTAACCCACGGTAACATCCTGTAGCTTTCTGTTCGCGAGTGAGTGGCGGCTATTAGTTATCCAGTTGTGTTTGTTCCGTTGCACTGGTGCTTGTTTTTGACCTCCCACCTTTACGTTTACAAAATATTTAGAAGGTGGAATGACATTTCTTTTGGGAAATGTATTTCTGGCTTAAGCACAGTATTTTATTGCGGCTGGATGAAGGTGGTCGGGGACTGGTAGAAGACTTCTAGAGCAGAGTAGAAGACTTCTAGAGCAGAGTAGCAGACTTCTAGAGCAGAGTAGCAGCTATTTGGCGTTGTGTTGCAGAGATGATGGTTTTGGTGTAACATGCTCCTTGGGAGCTGCTTGCTTTTAAACTTCATCAGAAAGTTTAGGATATAACCCAGCAGTGTATGTATGTATGTATCCATAGAAATAGATGTTAATAATTTAGCCCTTCCTTTTGAATGATTGGGGGGGAAGCGGAGTCCTTTATTTTTCCCTGCATTTTGGAGGAGCACTAGATAATTTTTTTCTGACATTTTTTCTTTTTTTTAAATTCTTTATTTAGTGTTAGTCAGACTCCTGTGTATAAAGAAACATTCATATTCGGACTGCATAACCAAGCTGCATTCTCAACCAATTCTAATGAACAAGTCCAATAGCTGTAACATTTTGCAAATAACATTAAGTAACATATCTCACACACATCACTGCGAAATGCTCAAAGAACTAGATTGGTCATCACTAGAGTCTAGGCGCAAAGTTCACCTTTCCTGTCTCACCCTCAAATACTTTCTGGGCAAGCTACCCAGCTACCTGAACAAGCTCCTCACCCCTACCACATGCAGTACCTATCACCTGAGATCAGACTCCAAAAGACTATTCATGGTCCCAAGACTCAACAAAGTATCCGGACGTTCCTCCTTCTCCTTCCGTGCACCCCAAAACTGGAACAACCTACCAGAGACTCTCATATCCACCACCAGCTTAAGTTCTTTCAAATCTAAGGCTGTCTCACACTTTAATCTGGTCTGTAACTGTTTCATACGCTCATAATATATATTTTCTTTAACTGTGCATGCAATGTCTTGTATATAATGTATACCTTGTTCATTTATGTAACTGTATTTGTAACCATGTATTATTTTGTTTTACTCTGTGCCCAGGACATACTTGAAAACGAGAGGTAACTCTCAATGTATTACTTCCTGGTAAAATATTTTATAAATAAATATACCGTAGTGAAAGGGAGAGAGAAAAAACTTCAAGAGCACCAAGAGAATTATAAATAAATACAAAAATATATTGTCACGTACGGCACACCTGCATATGGGACATAAGTTGATACATAACTCGCAAGTTGGCCCACTTTTCCCTTTCCGCTAAGGTTCCTCAAATGAATAATATCTCCCCTCACTACGTCCCAATATACCATTTGTCACGAACAGCACACTTGTGAGCATGTGACTTATATATGCAACCAGGGTTAATACACACGGTTGCTCTAGCCAACTCCCGTTTCTCCTGTGCAAGGTACTTCAAAATGAGTTAATATTTACCCCTTACTCGATTGCAATGATATCTACTCACTGCCACCACCCAAGAAATATCACGTGAAATTTGCCAAGTCTACGGTCCCTGTTTATTAAAGAAAAGCTATGCACTTAACACACACATCTGTGGTAGCAAAATGTGTCAAATGTAAATACTCTCTACGAAGCGTGCAAACCGTTAATTCAGAGCCCAGAGTATCACTCACTAAAGCTTTTTTAATGTATGTGTATATGTATATGTATATATAAATATAGTGCTTGTTACAGAAAAAGATTACAAGAACATAGTTATAATAAATGCAGACTAATTTCTTAAAATAAAAGTATAAAACAGAAATCCCTAAACAGTACGTTACCATGTGTCATAGGTGTTTCCCAGAGAGGTCACTGGTGTATTAAAGATGAGTTCACGTGTCTGATCCCAGACCACACCTTGCTATATTCTGATTTTGATATTACCTTGCTGAGACTTATGTAGTATTCCCCCCCGCCCACCCCTGTCATCAATCAGCCACTGGGTTGACCGTTTTAAGATTTAAGAAAAAAAAACCCTCTTGCAACGTTTAAAAGTCTGACTAAAAATATAAACGCACTCATAACTTAATTTCTCTAATATTTAGACGTGAGTCATTTCAATTGATTCAGGAGGGTTTGCAGAATGTAACCATTTTTACCGACTTGCTCTTAAGTTTGAGCGACAAATGGATATCGGTCCCTTGCCACCTCCTTAACCTTGTATAACATCCGTCTCCTTGCAACGCCTAGCGTCTAACCCCTATTATTCAGAATAGATGTCATCCCATGATAGCTTCATTTTTAATAAAGCCCTCCAACTAAGTGGTGACCTGTTAGTGAAAGTTGACTGTGATGCACATGGGATATTTCAAAGATGTTAAGGTTTTCTTTGATGCTTACAACCCAGGATCTGGCTATCGTCCACAGCCTTCTAAACTGTACATATTTCACTTGTAGTGGGCCATCAGTGCTAGGCTACCAATTCAGCCCTCTTTGTAGTTCAGCACTGACACAGTAAGAGTCTTAAACATACAATAATTGTTTTTTATGACAATTAACACCATTTCTAATCAATGTTAACCCCTGAAATACCAGATTGATTAAAAAAAAAAAAAGTAATATTGCCAACCATTTCTATTGCATATAGGCTATATTATCAAAAAGGCTTATGATGTGATTACTCACGGTCTTATCCCTACACCTCTTATCATATCTATTACAGACGTCTATTACAGACACAGTATATTGATTAGAAATGTTCAAAGTGTGCGTCGTATGTGGTCTATTCAGATTTTAGAAACCGTTATGAGAGGAGGTGGGTTATGCGCTAAAGTAATGCAAGTACTTTATAATTTAGACCTTAAACCTGAGCCCTTGATTTTTAATCCATATCTAAGTATTGAGTAGTTAAGCCTGGTTTCTCTTTTTTAGTAACCAAAGTCAAACATTTGACAAACGATTTGACCCTTTTTGACTGCATATCTGCAATTGATGTAGCTGCCAAATTAGAAATAAGATCGGTGAGGTTTGTTTATCGGTTAGTAAAGCAGGTGATGTCTGCTTTTCAATAATGGGGTTTAAAAATAAGCTTCCCTGAAAAACACTTTGGCCCATAAGTATTAAAGCAGATCTCTTAAACCGGTTTTCCCGAAGGGGCCGTATCAGAAAAGGTTTTGGAGCAGAAAGACCCACACTATTCCGCCCCCCCCAACTTAAGTGAATGGGAGTCAAGACGCGCTAACGCTCACCTTCTAGTGAATATGGGCCTTGGTTGGTGAAATTCCTTCTTCACCAAACGAAGTAATGATATGATAACCCAGGAAATCTGCTCTTTCAGATCACCATATGAATTCTGACAGGGCTTCTTCCTCCTTCCTACTTCACCGTATGAATTTGTTTGATGAAATAAAATAAAAAAATGTAAATTTTATGATAGAAATTTTACAATTTTCAAGAATATAAAACCCACTCCTAGATACAAAGTGAAGGGAGCAGAGAGGCTGGATGAAATGTTAAACCTACTTGGAGAACCATCTATAACCCACCAATCTCAAAGGAGTCTCCAAGGCAGGTCCATTAATGGGATTATTATTGCAACAAATCCTTTTTATAAATTATATTAACCAAGGAGTAATAGAAAACCTTCCCTTTTTGTACACCAGAGAAGGAAACCATTGTGTGTTTTATTTTGCCTCAGGATTTTATTTACATAATATATCTAACCTGTTGGGGTTTTTTTTTTTTTTTTTTTTTTACAAAGCAGTTTTTAAGGGGAATGGACTAGAAGTTTAAAGAACCATTTTCTCTTGATTTGGCCTTAAAGAGGCATATACATCTATATCTATATATCCCCTGCTCAGGATGCAGAGATGTGTTATGTAAGCTTTGTTTGTAGCTACTTTATAGAATTATTTTGTGATTTAGAACTTTTTCAATGTAAATGAGGAATTAAACATGCAGTTTGTGATTTCGAAGATAAATGATTTTTACAATAGAGAATACTTTGGTGCTTTTTGTGATTCTTTCTTTTTTTTCTTTTTTTTATATTCAGTAAATAATTTTTAAAGTCTCTCTCTCTCCCTCTCCCTCCCCTCTCTTTCTCTCTCTTCTCTCTCTCTCTTCTTCTCTCTCTTCCCCTCTCTCTCTTCCCCTATCCCTCTCCAGAAGCAGGAGAAACCTACAGGAGATCCATGATGGGGGGAATGTTGCTTTTGTAAGCTGCTGTCATGCCCATGAATTATTAATGGCTGACACGTTACATGTTCCCTCCGCCCTATTTACTTGTTCTGGCTATTTCCCTAGGATTTAATCTTCTTTGCACTTGACTGGAGTTTGATTATGGAATTGGCTACAGTTCCTTTCTCCACGCCAATGGCTCTTTGCACTAAATACTTCGGAATATTATTTGTAATATGCTTATCTTCCATAGCGTATCCATTACTTGGGTTATATGTGTATTAGTGTCTGCTTGTACCTTCTATCGTGTGCACATGCACACACATGCACACACATGCACACACATGCACACACATGCACACACATGCACACGCACACATGCACACATGCACACACACACACATGCACACACACACACGTGCACACACACACACATGCACACACACACACATGCACACACACACACTCACACACACACACTCACACGCAGAGACGCGCACAGACACATGCAGAGACGCGCACAGACACAAGCAGAGACGCGCACAGACACAAGCAGGGACACACGCACGTGCACACACAAATATACAAGCAGACAATAACATACACACCCCAGGTATGAAATTGGGATGTCATATATTTTTAAATCTTTATGTTACATTTTCAATCTTTTTCTTTTCTTGTCATACTCACATGGGAATTGGTGTTACATGTCGCAGATTGCTAGTGATCTTCTACAGGATTTGCCCCCGGTCACAAAGCTTTTTAAGAAGAAAATCTTTGCCCTCTTCCTCGATAGCCAAGAGGCTGCTTCCGGCTCAGAGCCAATCTGCCACTTCTGCATCCCAGTTACTCATTGGCTTTCTGGTAGCTTTCTGTTGGTGGCCATTTTACAATCTTAATTGTGTCCTTACACTCTGGGTTTAATGTTTCCTGAATATGTGAATATCTCGTATCTCCTGAAGGGTTTCTGTGATAAGACGGTGCTGATAGAGAGAGACGGGTGAGGGTGAGCGAGATTGACGGACGTTAAACAGTCACTTGGTCTTGCTGAACAAGGTTGCTTTCCATAATGTTGTATTATCATAAATTATCTTCAACTTTCTGAGATTTAGACGTTCTTTCTTATTATTGCATCTTACTACAACGTGTAGCATCCCATTAGATTCTACTGTAAAGAAGGCTCTGGTTGGCGGATGTCCCAAGGTTCAGCAAAGTATCCGTCCACTCCTCCTAAGGCCTCAGCCATGTTCCTTGCTTGCTGCCGGAAGCGCGCTAACGCGCGCTCCCGCTCAGCACTGAGCCCCTACTGCCGCAATTAGAGCGGTTTTAGTAGGGGCTCACCTGCGCTTCCGCAAGCGTGCGGAAGCGCAGGTCTTGGGGGAATTTAAAATTCTCCCGCTTGCCGGCGCGACAGGCCGGTCACGTGAGCGGTTCGCCCAATGAGGGTGAACCAGCTCCGTGACGTCACTGGCCCGCCCCCGGCCAGTGACGCGCCCGCCCCCGGCTGGCCCGCTGACGGCCCGCTGACAGCGCGTGCGGTAAGCCAGGGAAAGCACCCGCTTTCCCTGCGCCTCAGCACGCCAGCAGGGAGCATGGCCGAGGCCTTACTGTGCACCCCACAACTGGAACAGTCTGCCGGAGACTCTCACAACTGCCACCAATCTAAGTTCTTTCAAAACAAAAACGGTCTCACATTTGAATCTGGTCTTTAACTGACAAACACACACACCAACCGACCGTGTGGAACCTGTGGTAAAATATAACCGATGAAGAAAGTCCATTTATTGACACATTTCGAGAAAAGTCCTGCTTATACTTTCTTTTTGTATGATTTGAATGCCTGTTCCTTGTATTGCCTGTATATGACTATTTAAGGTTGCAAGTATATACTGCAGAACATGTTTTTGTACACACAACTTAGTGAATAATGTATGGACCATATCTCCTGAAAAAAGGATTGCAAAGAACCCTCAGTACTTATCAGATAAACACATTTATTTAATATAGTATATACAGGAGTTTGCATCTTTTATGTAGTAAGTACTCTTCCTAAACATTCCTTAATGTGTGTGGATGTAATCCGTTTTTAAAGCACCACCTAATAGTAATTGTAAATGAGATATACACCAGTATGTTTCATGAAAAACAACACCTGATGAGGTCTGTAGTGGAATTACTGCCTATATGGGTCATCTTTTCCATGTGGAGTTTGAGATGCAAACAATTGGTAGCAATACAAAGAGAGTAATTCTTGTTGAAGCTGAAAGTCCTTGTACATTAAGCAGGAGAGAGGCTGAGTGAATGTTTGTGTGTGGCAGGTTAGAGCAGTGGTTTCCAACCTTTATTTGGTTAAGAAACCCTGTAATTATATTGTGAAATTCTGCAGAACCCTAACCCTCTCTAATGGCGCGTCTGAGATCAGATGCATTGTACAATTTTCAAATGACCTGAAAATTGCAGAGAACCCTTTAGGAATGAAGTTGCCTGGGAACCCCTGTTCGAAATCACTGTGTTAGACCTATGGGGGTTTTCCGCTGTCTTTAAAGCAAAGAAGGGTGTGTAGCCGTGTTGGTCCTTTCTTCCATGTGGTAACAAAGGAGGGAAAGGGAGTAGGATGGTATAAATACCTTTTTATTGGACCAACAAGCTTTCGATCCTCTCTGGGTCCTTCATTGGGAGTGGCAGAAATACAAAAAAATATATATGTTTTTAGAGTGGTAATTGTATTACTTTAGGGCTTCAACTGGTTCATTTAGGTTCCTATACTCCCAGACCTGAGTCTGAAATCTTCAGCATAATGGGGGACACAGCAAGGAACAAAGGGAGTAATTACAGGAAATATTCCTCATTGAATATTCATTTTTGCAATATAATTTCGTGCTCAACAGATTGCTGCGTGATTACAACTGCATATGCCTCACAAGAACAGACCCCCATCATGTTTTAACATAAATCTCCATCACGTTTTCTCTTGTAATTATCCTCCCATTCAGCGGCGGGGGGGGGGGGGGCGGGGGGATGTAGCGTTTTTTTTTACCTGATACACACTGACAATGATGGTGCTAGATATTTGTGTTTTCCCCTTTTTCATATAGTTTTTTTCCGATAGCAGAAATATTAGATGGTTGTATTTATTTAGGGAACGGTCTGCGGTTCAAATGTTGCCTATAAATATAAAAAAATAAGTGCGCGCGGTCCCAAAAGTTCTTCTATGTCCCAAACGGTGTGATTAAAAGTCTCTCTGCAGCTCCTCTCTCTCCCGTGATCAGCGGGGCAAACAACCGAATACAAGCATACATATAGCAGGGCGCAAAAAGAGAAGAGAAAACACACTATTAGTATAAATTTAAAAGTAATTAATATTTATAATATGCATGAAATAACACTTACATAAAAACGGATCACAGTGAATCCAAACTGCACTGGGGGGAGCTAGAAGGAGGGGTAGATGAGAGCGCTGTATTACCACTAATGCCAGATCCCATAAACAGCTTGATGTTCTGGTAACAACGTTCCTTAGGGTCCAATTTCCAAAATCCACCCCTACACCTCGCTCAAAATACACCACAGGGAAGTTACAAACACAGCTACCCAGAGGAACGTGATAACGCTGTCTCTCGGCTGCGTGTGACGTCACCTCTACGCGTTTAGCGTCATACGACGCTTTGTCACGAGGTATGATTGACAGCATGGACGTCCAGTTAAAATACAAGAGTTCTGAACAAACCCACCAATCGGATGCATTCATTCTCCTAATACCATTATAATATTATAGCTTACCATACCTATTCAATCAGTGTTGGAACAACAATATAATGTACTCCTACAATATATATACATAGAAATACACCATTATTAACACATAAATTATTTACCACACACATTTAGAATGCTAATGTCTCATCTTAAAGTGAAACCTACAATGATATTGCTAAAACTAATAATAATAATGCACCACAGTAATATCTTTACTCTATTTCATGAAAATATGTGATCACCTAACTAATACATACTACACATGATATTAAATAAATAACAATTAATATTAATGAACAGATGTCTCACCACTCATCTTAATGATGGTGTTACTAAACTAATAACCCACAATTGTAACCTAACTCTATTTAGTGAATCTATTATATAAATGTGATCCCCTAGCCATATCCAACAAATGTAAACATCTAAAATAACTCCTATATAATAAACCCTATGTAATAAACATAATACAGGCATACCCCGATTTAAGGACACTCACTTTAAGTACACTCGCGAGTAAGGACATATCACCCAATAGGCAAATGGCAGCTCACGCATGCGCCTGTCAGCACGTCCTGAACAGCAATACCGCCTCCCTACCTGTGCTGAAGCTGTGCACAAGCGGGGAGACTATAGAGCCTGTAACACATGCGTTATTTACATCAGTTATGCACGTATATGATGATTGCAGTACAGTACATGCATCGATAAGTGGGGAAAAAGTTAGTGCTTCACTTTAAGTACATTTTCGCTTTACATACATGCTCCGGTCCCATTGCGTACGTTAATGCGGGGTATGCCTGTAACATAAATGTATATATAACCTGACAAAAATGTATAACCTGACAAAAAATGTGTAATATAGATAATCAATAGTAAATGATAAAAATTGCTAATTCACATACTGGTACATTATTCATACACTTAATTGCATATTTAATACATTTTTAACATTTGATATACACTTTTCAAGGGAGTTATTGTAAAGTAATTACTTTAAAAATGGGGCCAACTCTATCAATTCATTGAGTCCACCCGGTGACTTACTCCCTAACGTGTATATCCAATATTGTTCCCTGTGTAACAATTTTGTATCTCGAGCCCCCCTTCTAGGATCTCTTGGAACTACTTCTACACCTGTAAATTTTAGACTATTAGGTTGTCCTTGATGACAAGTCAAAAAATGTTGGGACAGATTATGAATCTTTTTCCCTTTTTCCAAATTGGATTCAGCATTTTTAATCCCATTAACATGTTCGCTGATTCTGATTTTCAGAGGCCTAATGGTCTTTCCCACATATCTTAGGTGACATGGACATGTAATGACATGTATTACAAATGATGTTACACAACTGATTAAAATGCGTGATATGATGTTCCTTATGATTTTTATCACTTATGTGTAGTATGTATTAGTTAGGTGATCACATATTTTCATGAAATAGAGTAAAGATATTACTGTGGTGCATTATTATTATTAGTTTTAGCAATATCATTGTAGGTTTAACTTTAAGATGAGACGTTGGCATTCTAAATGTGTGTGGTAAATAATTTGTGTTAATGGTGTATTTCTATGTATATATATATATATATATATATATATATATATATATATATATATATATATATATATATATATATATATATATATATATATATATATATATATATATATATTGTAGGAGTACGTTATATTGTTGTTCTAACACTGATTGAATAGGTATGGTAAGCTATAATATTATAATGCTATTAGGAGAATGCATCCGATTGGTGGGTTTGTTCAGAACTCTTGTATTTTAACTGGACGTCCATGCTGTCAATCATACCTCCTGACGAAGCGTCGTATGACGCGAAGCGCGTAGAGGTGACGTCACACGCAGCAGAGACCGCGTTATCACGTTCCTCCGGGTAGCTGTGTTTGTAACTTCCCTGTGGTGTATTTTGAGCGAGGTGTAGGGGTGGATTTTGGATATTGGAGCCTAAGGAACTTTGTTACCAGAACATCAAGCTGTTTATGGGATCTGGCATTAGTGGTAATACAGCGCTCTCATCTACCCCTCCTTGCTCCCCCAGTGCAGTTTGGATTCACTGTGATCTGTTTTTATGTAAGTGTTATTTCATGCATATTATAAATATTAATTACTTTTAAATTTATACTAATAGTGTGTTTTCTCTTCTCTTTTTGCGCCCTGCTATGTATGTCTATAATAATAATTAGAATGATAATGTGTATGAGCGGCACTTCTTGAAATGTAAAAACCTGTTAAAATTGCAAAAACTCTTTCCACAAAATTTTTGAAAGATTGTTTTTATTAACTTTTGTTCGCCAACACAGTCCACGGCACAGTACAACGTGGCTGAAAGACATAGCAAATGGATTTACATCCATTTACACACAATATCACGGTAGATGAGGACCCCTGTTTCAAAGAGCTTACAATCTAAAAGGTACAAAGGGGAGGCATTTATGATCTAAAAACTTTTTTTTTTTTTAAATCTATTCTAATTTTTAACAGAAATAAGCTTGAATTAAAAAATGTAAGCGAAGGCAGGTAGGTACGTCTAGCTTGTACATAAAAAGTAATAGGCCTCCTCCTTTTTTATAATTTAAAAAAAATAAATAAGAAAGCGTAACCCCTAAGGTGCGTCACTACATTATCCTTTGAAGGGAGAAGAGGAGTGCCTTTTCTTTTCAATAGTACAAGTAAGAGGGTTTTAGGTTTTAAACAGTCATATATGAAGTGAGAACACATACTGTAATTATTCACTGTTTCTGCCTCCTCTGCAGCTGACTCCAGATTTCCATCTTGATTATGTTGAATAACTTGTAGAATATAGGCAATTGCAGATCAGACTGTTCTGACAGCACAGCATCTCTTTAATATTCTCTATATTATTTCTGTCCTCACTCCCATTAAGTTAAATGAATACATAATATATATTTGCCCGCTTTAACCTTTTGAGTGCCAGAGAGTTTTCCTCTTCCGTTCAGACGTTGGGCTGAGATTTCCTCTTGAAAATGAACAAAAAGCCATACTATACAGCAGGCGTCTCATGCCGTCTTCCAGGGCCACCAACAGGCTAGGATTTATGGATATCCCTGCTTCAGCACAGGTGGCTCAATTAGCTCCCCAAAACCAGCGCACCGGCAGTTAAGTACCCCACCATCACCTATATGTTTGAGTGCGTGCACTACCTCCTTTCCATGGCTCAATTAGTGACTCAGTCTTTGACTGAGCTACCTGTGCTGAGGCAGGGATATCACATACAAGCTGGCCTGTTTTTGGCCCTTCAAGACTGTGTTGGAGACCCCTGCTGTACAGGTTACCAGCCCTCAGGACGTACAACATACATTCATGGACACTCGAGGTTCGTTTCTATCTAGCCCAAATAGAAATACCGTTGTGCAGTTGTAAATACAGGGGAACAGTAGCTTTATAAATATAGTGTAGCATGTAGCTCCAAGAGCACTCTTTATCTTGTCCCTATGATTGGGAGGAGTGAGGAGCGGGGGGGAGTAGATTTCACAGCGCAATGCCCTGTAATTGGCTGTGACAACCACAGGCCCAGTCTCCATCGAAAGGTTTGTGTAGCACATATTTGAAGAGCAAGGATCCTATTTGCATATATTACTCTGGCTGTGCAACTGGGTCTGTCGTATTAAGGAGATAGGGGGAAAGTTCCATTTATGAGGCCAATCTGTCAGCATGTGTTTGCTGTAAAAACAACCTGCAATGCAGCATGCTCTCTCTCTGTTGCAGATTACAAATGAGCTGTATGCCAAGTGATCTCTAAAATGGAATTTCTTTTTCTGTTGCAGTCCAGGGGCAGGGATAGAATTGTACACAGGAGCCCTACACCCGTGTCTCCCTGGTCACACACATCATTGGGTAATCCTCAAGTCGTTTTCAGTCTGAAGGAATACTAATGTATCGCGCGCACACACACGTTCTTTTTTGCTGAGACCCTTATAAAGCAGCCTAAGCATGGCACACGGTGGCTGCAATAGTATTTGATTGAACTGATGTGATCGCGCTCCCCTGATTCAAACTCTTTCATCGTTTTACAGTCCGTGTCTTTACTCACTGAGCCACGCCTTCCACAAAATTGGCATTCTATAGATTATTCCATGATATCTTTATGTTTCAAATGTACACACACAAAGATTAATACTGCTAAACATAAAGGGCAATTTCTACTAAGCAGTGTTATTCCAGAAGACATCTTCCGTGGCCGGAGGTAACCTTAAAGCATATTTACTTTAACGGCCCATCTGGTGTCTTCTGGCGCTAGGAGGTATCTTGCAGAATAGCACCTCCTAAGCTATTAAATAAAGATACACTTGCCTTGCACTCCTTCTGTGAGAATGGCGTATAATCGTCTATTGGTGCAGAATCCCCTCCAAACCGTCACCTGCATGAATCCAAATATAAAAATAAGTGGTTAGATGAACACGTAATGTTAAGGTCAACGCAGACCATTTATTGGTGAAACAAGATCACATCCACAACTTTTCGTGGTACAAACAACCTCTTCTTGAAAGATTTACTTATTTATTGTAGCTTTTTTAGTTTTAATTTTTTATAAATTTGCTTGGGATCCATGTACTAACCCCCCCCCCCCCCCCCCTCCTACAAAAATGAGCTTCCATTGTTGTGTGTGGGAGAAAACGATCTTTTATGATGTTATTCTTCTCCAGTCCCTTCAGGCTCTGCTTTGTTGCACAATCTTGTCTTTATCTTCCTTCTGCTCTGTGACACAGAGGAAGAATACTTATTTGTGCTGCTCCAAAGCTGGAATGACATATGGATTATTGATGAATCTCAATACACTGCAGCCTGTCCTCTGTGATGCATCAATCCTTAAGTCAACATTTCTGCTGTTTAAAGGACGAGCGTGCTGATACTTTTCTTGCATGCTTCATTATGTTTAACCAAGTTGTTTGTTAAAAGGGGTGATCCCGTTGTAACGGCGTTGCTTTACAGGCAGCTGTACCCGTGTAGGATTTTTGTGACCTCGGTAAAGTCCCTTTCTTTTCCTGTGCTCTTAGCAGTAGACATTAGACTGTAAGCTCTATAGAACAGGGATCAGCACAGGGTAGTCTGTGTTCTGCGCTGCATAAATTGCACTGAGATGTACAAAAGAACATCATTCAAATAATCATTCAAAATAAAATATTATTAGCTCTTCAAAGCTACCATTTTGAAAGAGGTGTGACTGACAGAAGCCTGAATGGTACTGTAATTACCTTTTTAAAATCCGTAAAGTACACCAAATCAAACTGACGTGTTTATTATGGCCTTGTATGCCTAATCGTAGCACATTATGTATTTATCGCCTATTTTCTTTTATTGCTGGATGATGTAGTGTGTCAGGTTGAAACTCTCTCTGTAGCCAAGGTCTGTGGTGTTTAGTTAGAGCAAGGGTGAGCAACTCCAGTGCTCAAGGGCCACCAACAGGTCAGGTTTATATCCCTGCTTCAGCACAGGTGGCTAAGTCGAAGAGTTGACTACCCCTGGTATATAGATACAAAGTATTATTATATGTAACACGCGGCATGCTCATTTTTGGGACTCAAATAGGTTAATTGAACAATAGAAAATACAGCTAAACCCCGTTATAACGCGGGTCTCGGGGTCCACCCCGAGACCACCGCGTTACTAACGGGGGTCGCGAGAAAAAAAAATGGCCGCCGCGCTTTAGCGCATATTCATCCCGCGGGACAGGAGATGGGAGCGGGCATGTCCCTCCGCTCCCCGCTTCCCCCTGTCACCGCGGGACAGGCCGCGGGGCAGGAGATGGGAGCGGGGATGTCTCTCCTGTCCCCGCTTCCCCCTGTCACCTCGGAACAGGCCGCGGGGCAGGAGATGGGAGCGGGGATGTCCCTCCTGTCCCCGCTTCCCCCTGTCACCTCGGGACAGGCCGCGGGGCAGGAGATGGGAGCGGGGATGTCCCTCCTGTCCCCGCTTCACCCTGTCACCGCGGGACAGGCCGCGGGGCAGGAGATGGGAGCGGGGATGTCCCTCCTGTCCCCGCTTCACCCTGTCACCGCGGGACAGGCCGCGGGGCAGGAGATGGGAGCGGGGATGTCCCTCCTGTCCCCGCTTCCCCCTGTCACCTCGGGACAGGCCGCGGGGCAGGAGATGGGAGCGGGGATGTCCCTCCTGTCCCCGCTTCACCCTGTCACCGCGGGACAGGCCGCGGGGCAGGAGATGGGAGTGGGGATGTCCCTCAGGTCGCCGCTTACCTCAGAACCATGCTGCCTGCATGGAGGTTGTAGCGGGGGGTTTCTTCTCCCCACCGCTGTCCCCGGTGCTCCCGCTGCCTGCGCGGGAGGAGGGGGGGGGAGCGGGTGGTGGTGCTGGTCGCGGCCCGTCTGTGTAGAGTGAGAGAGTGTGTGTGTATGTATATATGGGAGAGAAAGTGTGTGTGTGTATATGGGTGTGTGAGTGTGGGTAAGTGTCTGTGAGTGTGTGTAAGTGTCTGAGTGTGTGTGTAAGTGTGTGTAAGTGTGTGTGAGTGTGTGTGAGTGTCTGTGAGTGTGTAAGTGTGTGTGAGTGTGTGTGAGTGTGTGTGAGTGTGTGTGAGTGTGTGTGAGTGTCTGTGAGTGTCTAAGTGTGTGTAAGTGTGTGTGAGTGTGTGTGAGTGTCTGTGAGTGTGTAAGTGTGTGTGAGTGTGTGTGAGTGTGTGTGAGTGTGTGTGAGTGTCTGTGAGTGTCTAAGTGTGTGTAAGTGTGTGTGAGTGTGTGTGAGTGTCTGTGAGTGTGTAAGTGTGTGTGAGTGTGTGTGAGTGTGTGTGAGTGTGTGTGAGTGTCTGTGAGTGTCTAAGTGTGTGTAAGTGTGTGTAAGTGTGTGTGAGTGTCTAAGTGTGTGTAAGTGTGTGTGTGTGTGAGTGTGTGTGAGTGTCTGTAAGTGTGTGTGAGTGTGCGTGAGTGTGGTCAGTGTGTGTGCAGTGTGTCAGTGTGAGCAATGAGCAGTGTGTGTGCAGTGTGCAGTGTGTGTGCAGTGTGGCAGTGAGCAATGAGCAGTGTGTGTGCAGTGAGTGTGTGCAGTGTGTCAGTGTGAGCAATGAGCAGTGTGTGTGCAGTGTGCAGTGTGTGTGCAGTGTGGCAGTGTGAGCAATGAGCAGTGTGTGTGCAGTGAGTGTGTGCAGTGTGCAAAAAAAAAAATGTAAAAAAAAATTTTAAAATTTTTTTTTTTTTTTTTTTTTTTTTTTTAAAAAACGGGAGCCACGGGAAAACCGCGTTATAACCGAATCGCGGTATAACGAGGCGCGTTATAACGGGGTTTAGCTGTATTATGGCGCTATTCTTTTAACTACAGGTAAAAAAACAATACTCTAATAAGTAAATATTCTGCAGCCTAGGTGAATAAGGGGAATCTCTAGCCCCTAACAATGTGCAAGAGAAAAGGAAAAACACCCATGCGCATGAATAAGGAACTGATGCATGATCTGAAGCTGTAATGGTATACCAAGTTTCCTAAGGGAAGTAAATATGCAGTTGTAAACATATACAATTTATTTAAAAAAAGTACAATTGAGCAACTCCTAACCAGGAGTCTTATACATAATTATTCCCAGGTCTTGATTAAGCTTAATCAACCCGCAATACACAGTTAATAGTATAAAATATACAACAAATAAATCCAATCGATGGACTTGGCTAAATGGAATTAAATGAAACCCACTAAGTTGTACAAAAGTGGTTAATTTTTCAAATGTCCTGGAAAATTAGTGGGTTTCATTTAATTCCATTTAGCCAAGTCCATCGATTGGATTTATTTGTTGTATATTTTATACTATTAACTGTGTATTGCGGGTTGATTAAGCTTAATCAAGACCTGGGAATAATTGTGTATAAGACTCCTGGTTAGGAGTTGCTCAATTGTACTTATTGTATTTAAAAAAAAAAAACAGATTTGAATACAGAGATCGATAGAGAAGACTGGGAGGACATTTGGGAGGTAGCTGCAAAAACGTCAATACTTCCTAACCAAGATATCTGTTATTTGTTCCAGCTCTGGAGGTCCTTTTTTAGCCTCTCAAATAAGGGTGGATAGTTATGTTTGTATAGCAAATTATACTCCCTTGTTATTTGGATTCCTAAGTATTTGATCTTTGTGGAGTTCCACCTATATTTAAAATTTATATATGTTTACAACTGCATATTTAATTCCTTTCGGAAACTTGGTATACCATTACAGCTTCAGATCATGCATCAGTTCCTTATTCATGCGCCAGGGTGTTTTTCCTTTTCTCAAATACGTGAATGTCTGCAATCTGAGGAAGTAATCGCTTTCTGCGTTTCCAAGTCTGTACGTATAATTTTTTTTTTTAGCGCTACAGTAAGCTGACAGAAAGGTTTTGGAATTGGCTCAGTGCAACAGCTGCTAACGAGGGTGTTCTTCAGTCTACTCTGATACGGTTTGAGGTTTTCCCAACATATGTTCCCACCAATACACGGCAAAGCACAGCCACAAAGGCCTGGCTGCTGCAGACTGCTAGTTCTCTGCTCGATGCCAGATTTCTTCTACACTGTGAGCGGAAAAGCTGGGCAGAATGACTTGATAAACATTTTAACACACAGAGGGGCAGCAAATCCACTTGTCTGTTTTAGTTGTACACTTTGCATTTCTCCGTGTTTATTCCTTTACTTTTAATGTAGATAACGGTGACAATGTATAGCAACACTTGATGGTACATTTATATTTTCAATGTACAGTAATTGCCCCCAGACAGAGGAAAATGAGATGTTGGTCTAATAGTGCTTTTTATATTGCTGAATACTTTGCTGTATATAGTGCAGGGGTGGCCAACTCCATTCCTCAAAGGCCACCAACAGGCCACGTATTAGGGATATTCCTGCTTCAGCACAGGTGGCTGGGTCAACGATTGAGGGATATCCCCAATACCTGGGTTGCTGATGACCCTTGAGGACGAGTTGGCCACCCCTGATATAATTGTATAATACTAGCTTTGTCCTGAAATGTAAAATTGACCATTTAATTTTGGTGTTGGTGTTGCCAGAAAAAAAAAGCAGCTATGATTGGGGTCATGTGATTGCTTAAGCGGTGATCACAGGACCCCCAACAAACACCCTCTGCAGCCCCTGATGGAAGTGGAGGGTGCTCAACTTCCGTTCCTATCAGCACCTGGAAAACGAGCATTTCCTCATGACATGCCTGGTACTGTACTTCAATAGGGCACTTAAATGGTTAATTCATTGCAAGAGTCATGGGTCTATATTTGTTGAGCATTCTTCTGCCATAAAGACACCATACAACCTTCAAGTTAATGGGCTATTAGGTGTCTTTTTGTGCCTGAAGGGGTGGCAGAGAAGTGTGCTTATATGGGCCTCAATGTTTAGTTGCATCTTATGGCCATAACCGCAATCTACGTAGCAAATTGAACCCTAGCTAAGTGCATCCGCAATAAGTTGTCTTTTCTTTCCCATGAACATAATCATCCTTGCTTCTTTCATAAATGTTTCAAAAGTATGCTTTGTGCTCTGCCTAATTATATCACCCGGGGGTGGAAGATATTAACCTTTTTGTTTTGCAAGAAAGACCAGCTAAGAGGTTAAACCAGTTGGGAGTGCCCCACTCCTCCAAATCGGTCACAAACTGGGCTCAAATAGTAGCTCAGTGGAAATGTGTCTGACTTTGGCACCAGGTTCAAATCCCAGAGTCTATTCTCCTTGTGACCTTGGGTAAGTCCCTTTTCCCCTCAAGGCAGCAAATTAACTGTGAACTCTTTGGGCATACTCTCTGATGCTATATAAAAAGAAAAAAAAAACAACAAACGGTTTTCTGGTAAATGAGAGAATCTGGACTCAACACATGAAATTCTTATGGGTAGTCGCTTATACAGTACTTCTTTCAACTGGTAAATGTTCGCCAAGTGTAGCAGTGTTTCCACTGACTACCCAAGTCTTGAAGATTTGTCAATATAAAAGGGTAGTCGGTCTAGTTTCCTGCCAGGGGCTGCCATTTTGTCAAGAGATGGGTTTGTAAATAGATTTTTTTAAATTTTTTAATGGCTTCTGAGGCTATCCAGCTCAACACAAAATAAGAACATTTATCCACCACATTTTGGTCTTTTTACAGGAAGAAGTGGACAGCTGAGCAATTGCTTTTTATTCTGCTAATACACAGTACTGTGGGAGGGAATGAGACATTTGAGTTGGGGCCCTGTAGACTTCTTACTCCGTGCCTGAATGCCGTCCTACTCAGTTACTTTTCAAAGAAATAAAAACTACAGCATTGTGCGGACAGATTTCGGTTGTTGCTAAATTATCTAAAATATTCTGTCTTCCTTAACTAAATATACTGGAATTGTAAAGTGAGACCACTCCTCTGTAACATTCTCTGCACTATTTAATGTTTGTTTCCAAGGTAACATAGGGATTTGAGCCTCACCCTGAAAAGGGTTTGAGCAACACGACACCAAATATCACATAATATACAATACATATTGTATTAGTGCTAGTTATGCCAATGGTATTTCTGGGACTTGAGAAATGCATGCATATTCTTTACAAAAACAAACAAAAATAAAACACCGCAGGATGTGGGGATGAGGGAAGATTTCTAATGGTTATAGAAACCGCAGCGGCTATTTGTACTTAATTCATAATGGTTATAGAAACTCAATTTGTGCAGACAGCTGAGGTGCAGTGTATATTTCATGTGCATTTCGTCCTTTAGTCTCCTTGTTCCCCAGGCAGCACATGAAATTATTTTCTCTTTGGGGCACTTCTTCATGATCTCTTTCATTTGTTTGTTTTGTTGAGCGCTGTCCTAGTAATAAAACAAGAAATACCCCCAATCGGTGTCAGTAAAAATCAGAATGATTGCATGGTAAACAATTTGCTAACCCAGAATGGGAATAGACGTCCCGGGCATCATGTTTTGCTAGACTGGAGCATCAAAGTAAATCGGAATTTTATGAAGAGGAGACCTGCAGGGACATTCTCTCGTTTCCCCTGTAGTGCAGTTTGGGAGCTGTCCATCACTCCTCTGCTTTTGTTGTCTTTCCCTATTCCGCTCTTTGTGTTTGTTTGAATTGACAGATTGGAAAGGTGAGCTTGTGATGGTCTCATCGCATTGCATGACCCAAACTCTTCTGGGGAAGGTCTTACTTCTGTCTACAAACCTCCCAGGAAATAGGTAATTGAAAAGCAGTTTCTTTACTACCATTCAATAATATTTACATAACCTACCACCACCTGCAACCTTTTAGCTCTCTACTCTTTTGTGTTGAAGTTCTGTTTGTTTTATAGATCTTTCTTTAATAAATTCACGTAGAGGGTGTTATTTAGCAAAACCTTCCAGCTGCAAAAGTGGGAAATATTGGATTAATATAGAGCAGTTTTTTTTTTTTGTTTTTGTTTTTTACACCAAGAAAAATAATGATCTTGGTTTTAATGGGATTTTGGTTTATTTCATAAATCTTGCGTTAGTTTTTGCCATTGTTTTGCAGCCCGAAGATTTGAATACACACCATCCTTTTTTATGTTTTTGTTTAGTAAAGTCTTTTCAGGTAGAGGAAGGGGCTTTTTCAGGAAAAATATTGTTACGGAAAAAATTTAATAAGTGTCCAAGGTTTATTAATGCCTGTATGTATTCTGACTTGTTAGCCATTCCAACTAGGCAGTTTGCTGAGCAGGAGAAGATTCTTCTTCTAATGTTTTCTCAGAGCAGCGTTTATATCGATAATTAGAAGTGCTGCATTGCAACTTCATTGATACTAGTCTTTTATTGCATCAGCTCTTGAACGTTCATAGTGGCATGTCCACCTTATCCGAACAATATATGGGGGAAGCCATCACTTTGCGTGGTTTGTGTATTTAGTACTATAATGTATTAGTCACCAACATATTCCGCAGTTCAGTACAAACATTTAATTAACGCAAACGGCTTAGAAGCCGCTGCTACACAGTGCTTGCAATCTCCAGGGCAGTGTTTTTTTGTTGAGAAGTCTTCAGAATAGCCACCAATGTTGAACTTCTTGCAGTATAACCCCTTCTCTGCCAGTGGGGCAGGTTTTGGAGACGTATTTACGGAACAATATTGTAGCTGATTAAGCGTAAGCAGCGGTGCAAATTTTCTGCTATCAAAAGTAGAATAAGTTCTTTATTGGCTTGTATCTGGAGATGTACATTTTAGAGTTGGGCTTCGATTTGAAACGCAACTATACATCGGAAGAAATATGGTGGCGCAGTTGTTGCAGGACTGCGTGCTCTGCCACGGTTGTGGGCATTCACTTGCCTTGCCGTAGTCCATTTACCATCATGTAGATCGTAGATTGGGGCTCTTCAAATGGCAGCCCGCAGGCGAAACACAACCCGCAAATGGTCTTGTAGGAGCCCTAGGGCGATCTTCTTATTTAATTGTAGTTGCCCAGGCAGCCACCAGAAGTACAATTTTATTCACACAAAAACTCGCATGGGTGGTAATGTACGTATATATGGTACAAATGTTAAACAATATTATACTTCCACATTTTGCAAGTATTTAAATATATCCTAAATTATATTCTGATAGCCTTGTGGTCACTCTACTGCTGATTTTTTTTTTTTCTGATCCGGCCCCTTTGAGAAATTGGTTGAAGAGTCCTGATGAAGGGTGTCACTTGGAGTACACTCGGCAATTAAAAAAATCATTTGTAACATGTGAGGACAGTCCTGCACACCTGATCTGTTGGTGGCCCTTGAGGAACGGAGATGTCCACCCCTGGTCTAGAGCCTTAGTGCAGCTGTTTTCTTTCAGCCGTATGATTATCCTCACGATAGTGACCAATCAACAAATAAACCAATAAACGAATAACCAATAAACCGTTCTTGCTACTTCTAAAACAAACAGAAATTACCAAAGCAAATATCCTTATTCCTCTTCCTGTAGAGTCACTTGTTATATGCGCCATGGTTTATTAGGCTTCATTTTAGTTACAGTATAAAGTAAGCGGTCAACCTTTAGCTGGTGATTCTACGTGCGCCAAACGGCTACTACAGCAGAGGTAGAGCAAAAGACCCTTAGGCCTCGGTCCCGCTGCGCTCGGTGGTGCGGGCGGCCACACGCGAGTTCCCCACCAGCAGGGGAATCCTGCGGAGCCGGTCCCGGTCCCCCCTGGCTGCACAGCTTACTACACGCTGTGGCGCGTCAGCCGCTATGGGATACAAGAGAATGGTGTTCCCTAGCGTTGACGCGTCACGTGGTGTGGCTGTGAGCCAATGGGGAGGAGAGGCTTCGGGGAGCAGGGAGGAGTGTGGAGTGACAGCAGCGTGAGTGCCTGTCTGTGTGTGTGTGTGTGTGTATGTGTGTATGTGTGTATGTGTGTATGTGTGTGCCTGAGTGCGTGAGTGCCTGCCTCTGTCTGTGTGTGTGTGTGTTGCTTTACTTACCCGAGCCCGTGGAGGGAGGGCGGGGGAGAGTAGCGGGTCCCTCCGCTCAAGCCACGCCCCCCCTCCCGCTCAAACCTCCCACTCCCGCCCACCTCCCGCTCCCTACAGACCGCATATCGCGGTCTGTGTATGTCAGCGCCCCGCCTGTCTGCAGTGCGGGCGCGCTGACTCTGGGAGCGGGGCCTTAGCCTAAGCCTTAGTGAGAGATGCAGTTCCCCCATCCTGCTACTGCAGCCAGACTGCTTGAAGCACTCGGATGTCACACCTGTACACACTACATGTTTTGTCCAGAAACGATGGCAGAATGCGGCATCATTTGCATTGCTGGTAACAGCCATTTTTTCTGTGAAAAGATATAAATGATGTCTCTTGGTGGATTTGAAAGTGAGGATGAAACATAGAAGGTAGAATAATACCTGCTACTAACAATAATGCAAATAGAATATAACTGCTGGGATTGAATGGAAAACTAGTTGCAACCTGCTATTGAAATTGTAATGTATGTAAAGACCTCCAGTTGCCTGATCTTATTTTTAAGCTACAGTGGCATGTAACCGGACAGAGAACCAATCCTTTGTAAAGAATTTAAGGCAGCGATCCCCCACTCTTTCTTCCCCTCACCCCAGAGGTTACCCGGAAAACCTTACCTGTTGGTGGCTCTTAAGAATGACCAACCCTGGTTTCACTCCTATATTTATTTTGGTATTTTGTCCCAAGAATTTCCTGTATTATTATTATTTTTATTTATTTTTAAGTTCAGCTTTTGTGAGTGATAAAAATCATTATTTTTGTAATCTGTAGCATGTGAGGTTACCATGGTCACGTAATATTACAAGCACGTATCTCCTGAACATAGCGATAAAAACGCGTTGAAAAGAGCAAGATGAAATTCTACGAAATTAAGTGAATGAAATGAAATGCACATTTCTTTACATTAATGGCAATCAGTGTGCATAGCTGCTTTACACAAACCTAACCATGCTAATAGCACAGACCTGACTACTTTCATTTGGGGTGGAAATGTATTACACATTACATTTATGTTTGAATGTGAAATTATTTGTCAGTCAGCTATTCTTTTTACCTTTAACCCACCCTGTCCTTATCAGAGAACCAATAAAGATATGAGATGGGGGGGGGGGGGGGGGGGAGAGAGGTGGGACTTGTCTATACAAGCATTTGCTATACACACAGTGCCATCTGACAAAAAGGGAGCAGCCAGAGGAAATCAAACCCTCAAAAGTACCAGGTACCAATGTTTACGAACCCAGGGCTCCCTAGAGCAGTGGAAATTTTGCACCCTGATATAATGCAGCTTGTGCTAATTCAGCATGTTCAACCTGGCAAGTTGTGCGTTAAGAACAAACCTGCTTCTTCGTTGGGTTTGTTTTAGCCTCTTCACTGTATACAAGTCCTATAAGGATAAGGGGTTAAGGAACGACATGCTGGGCAGTGCATAGATGTAAACTGAATCTGGAGTTATATATCACTGCAGTCCCCTCCTCCCCCCAGTTCTCCAAATCCGATCCCGGGTTTTAGAGCATTGCCATTTTCCTGATGTCTTATCCTAGCCTCGCATGCTTGGCAACCGAGCTGAAAGTTGCCAAGTAAGCAGCACGGTCACTTCCAATTTTCCCGCATTAAACCCCCCCCCCCCCCCCCCCCCCCCCCCCCCCCCCCCCCCATTCCTACCCTTGGAAATAAGAACCATCTACATTCTACAGCCAAATAATTCTCCGTTGATGTCAGCAATGTCTTTATAGAACGGCTGCAAGCCGGTATAAATGTGCTGCATTGCAAAGCATTTGTGTTTTTGGTATTTAAGGGGTGACTGGAGAGAGGGAGAATGACACAAATACTCCCCACTGCGTGTTTTCATCCAGCTTTCCCATATTTGACTGACTCACTGCCGGGCCCCTCTGTAGGCGCTGCTGGTCCTCCAACACCCTACAAGGACTTGTAGCAGAGAAGACTCGAGCTCATTGTTATGACAAGTCCCAGCAAATGCTGCCTCTGCATTGGTGCTTCCTGCAGCTGCTGCTCTGTGGATACTTGGAATTTGTTTCTGTCCCCGACACTCTCCCCTTGTGCTGCGAAGGAAATTGGCCGGGTCCTGAGCGTTGGCATGGCGAGCAGATTGATTTCTAGAAGGGATTAAGACTTGTTTTTGGTGTCCATCCAAGGAGGTGGTAAATCCTGGGGTCTCTGTTAATTCGTCGGTTTCTGCCTGTGCTGTGATGAGAGCAGCAATCCGCTCCACTCGCCATCAACGTCGTTTTTTTTTAAATTATTTTGTTTTTACATTGCTAATGTCCTTGGCCGTTTTAGCAATCCCACCCTTTTTAAATTGTGTTGTTTGAACTCTGGAAATACCAGTTCCTGAAAATGTGTCGCGTTGCCACTCGCATTCATGAAGACCACAGGTTTGCCGTCGTTACCGGCTGATGCAGGGAAATAATAAACGGGTGCAAAACTGGGAAAAATAAAGTGACAAATTCAGAAGCACAAGATTAACTCAAGTTATCTTGTTACCTCATTTTGTGGGGAGGGGGTGCACTTGTTTCTTTTATGGGACAGATCCAGGAGGCATTTAAGGATGTAGTGCTACTGCAACGTGCAATAAAATGGTAGCACCGCTGCATGAAACGCACTCAAAACAACGTCTGTGAGTTGTACATTCTTACATTTATGAACGGGTTAATAAATGAGCCCATGAAGGGTACAGATAACCTCACACCTCCTAATGACGTACCTGGAACTCCAGTGCCCTTATGACGTACCTGGAACTCCAGTGCCCTTATGACGTACCTGGAACTCCAGTGCCCTTATGACGTACCTGGAACTCCAGTGCCCTTATGACGTACCTGGAACTCCAGTGCCCTTATGACGTACCTGGAACTCCAGTACCCTTATGACGTACCTGGAACTCCAGTACCCTTATGACGTACCTGAAACTCTAGAAGCCCTTATGACGTAACTGGAACTCCAGAAGCCCTTATGACATACCAGGTATTTCATAGGCACTTGCTAAATTTCTAGGGAGTGATCGAACCAGAAGTGGAGCTGCCTCCGCATCCGTTTACAGCATCTGGTGCCTGGCTGCAGTCAGAGAGACCACATGAACCAGAAGGGAAATAGATCTGGTGGCACCCCAGTGCCGCTGGACCTCGGCACTCTGAAGGTTAAACCTAGCATTGGCATTTGTTCATTTTTGTCCCAAGTGGAACTGCAGTGTCTCCGCGAAATGAGCGAGCTGCAGGCTGTGTGCTATTGCAGGAGACTGGAGATGTACACACCGCGTCAGGCTTACAGTATCAGTGTCAACATCACTTCACTGCGTGTGATATGTTTCAGCCCTTTCCCTATTTAAAATCATGGAGCGTTGCCAGCTTCCAGGGCAGAAGGCAGTGACGTTACAGCCACAGGCTCGCTACACGGCAAACGTCTCCCTGGTGATCAGTCTGCCGCTGTATAGAAGCCGCATCTTTTACTGGGCCGCTTCTTGGGGACATTATTAACCCCAATATTGCGGAGGGGAGGGCTAAATAAATGTATGCAAATCTGCCATGTTATAAGTGTTGTACGGTATGGATATGGGGAGAGGGTAGGAAGAGAAGAGGGAATTGGCCATTGCACATTGAACTTTCTTTTCCCTCTACTGGTGGTTGGGTCTCAGGGACCTTTATGACTTTTCCCACATTAATTCTTGTGTTTTAGAGATTCCAAATGCCAATTACAGAGGAAGCCAAGACTTGAGGGAGGGGTAGGGGGGAACGAGTCCGTTTTTTCCTGATGTGCAATACCAACTCCTGCACTTTAACTGAACTGTTCGTTGTTATGGCAGCTAATATTGTGCTAGTCTTGTAAGCATCATTAAAGAGGAATCCTAGCACATGCTTATCCAATGTATCCCAGTGGTGGGTGATGTGAGTTATGATCACAAGTACCTAAATGCAGACTAAGGATGCAGGAGCAGCAAGCACTTTTGCCAGGGAGATCATATTAAATTTTAGCATCCCATTTTCCTTGCAAGATTTCCTTCACGTCCCTCTCCCAATGAAAGAGATTTAAAACATCATTTTTTGTGTCCGATGGGTGAAAAACTTTAATACAGGAAGGCCGCACAGAATACCCCACACCACCTCAACTATTTAATTGGACATTTACAAAGGATATATTACACTGGGTGCAAAACGAGACCACAAAGAGTAGAAGCCATTTAATACAGCAACGACCTATATTATTGTGTTCTGCATCGCTGTCACAAGTAAACTTCTTACACCACCGTACTGTATATTTTACCTTTTACATACACGTCCTATATTTGCTGTTTTTTCCTTCATTTTATTTAATGTGTTGTGTGAATATTGTGCTTAATTGAATCTGTTTGGTGCTTGAAACAAAACATTCACAGGCCGCAAACACTAATCTAGTCTGGAACAGTAAAATATTAATTATGTAAGACTGTGCTAAGTGCCTCTTAAGCCAGAGGCAGATCGAAGAAGCAGGGAACAGAACAGGGCACTTTGAACAGCATTAAAAACCCATTTTCTTAATACAAACAGGGTATGGTGTGGGTAGGTAATAGGATGTGAAGAAAACTCGCACCTTATGTTCCATGAGTGTGGATCATTTTCCAAGGCGCTCTTGTACTATCTGGTCGGCGTCACCATCTCTCTTGCATTACGTGTTCCACAGCTCAGGAAATGTAGCCGTTTCTCCACCTTTCCATTTATCAATAACCCCATGGAGGCTTTGCTCACAAAGCACATTGTAATGATGCAGCTCAATCAATATCTTTCAGTGACCACATGTAGGCACAGAACACACATTTGTGAACATATGTTTCATCGTTTATAAACAAATACTTTTCAAGATGTACTGTAATAGTTTTATTTCTCTAGTACTAGCCGTGTATTCAGCTTTATCCCAACATCCATTGCAACCAGATATCGCTCTTACAAACACTACATATTATATGTTGTTTCTGTATTTCTGCCACACCCGATGAAGGACACTGAGGTTCGAAAGCTTGTAACATATCAACTTCTTGTGAGTTCAATAAAAGGTATTTATTCCACCTACTGCCTCTCCCTCCTTTGTTATTACCAGGGTTGTAGAAATAATATGCCAAGCAGAATATTGGGGGAAATCCCAAAGGAGTAAACATTTGGGAAGAGAGAAGCTAGGGCGAACTTACAATCGAAGTGGAATGTTGACAAACTTATAGTAGGAGAATGTGCAAGTGAATTGATTAATAGAATGTGGTTAAAGGGGTAAGTACAGAACGGGGCTTTACAGAGCTACAAAAATGCTTAGAAATACAGCCAGCGGCAGATTTCAAAATGTGCTCCCCATGGCACTTGCCTGTGTCTGCCGCCCTCCAGCTCCTTTGGAATCCCAGCCTCAAATGATGCTGTGGACGTCACACTGTGGCGTGTTGCCATAGAAACGCGATGTCATTTCACGTTGCCATAGCAACCAGGCGCCGTGTGATGTCACGTTGGGGAAGCCCGCAGTGTCAAATGATGCTGAGATTCCCAAGGAGCAAGAGGGCAGCAGAGAGGAGGCGGCCGGCACAGGCAAGTACCTTCACATTTGGTCCTATAGGCCCGAGAGTGCAGCAAAATTATATTGGGGCGGAAAATACTTGGCGGCCTTAGGCCGCGCTTATAGTCCCGGCGACGCGACCGCGTGACATCAATCCGTCACAGTTGTAGTAGCGATTTCTGCTTATAGTGGAGTAGACAGAGGGTGACCAGGGGGCAGGCGGGCGTGGCGGAGGCGTGGCCGTTAGCTGTTTGCCCTCATTGGCTGAACCGCTCACGTGCCGCTGACATTACACGGCGGTTGCCGGGAAAAACTTAAATTC
>NC_134490.1:18354338-18416769 GCF_040206685.1 Ascaphus truei | reverse complement strand
TGAGGTTTAAGACCTTGTTAAAGCCATGTTATTTGCTTTAGTAAATACTGTTGTGATTCACAAGCTTTAATTTAGCCTAACCTGTCGTTAAAGAGGATAGCAGAGCTTAGTGAATCTGGGCCTGAATCTTCATACAAAGTAGGAAAATAGGCAGACTAGACTAATCTGCTGATAATTGTAATGTTTCTGTTTTTATGTGCATTTGTCCGGGGCACACAAAAATAAGACTAAACTCTTTAAGGCAGGAGCCCATTGTGCCTGTAGCTGAAGGTTTTAACGTATAAGAAGGCATTTTTGGAACATTGGAAAAGTCATGTTGGGTTCTGTAAGAGATCATAACATGCAAAATATCTACAAAGAATGGATTCGTTTTGAGGGTGGGAACTTTCACTAGTGTTTTGGTGCTTAACATTTTCATTTGGATTTTTGACACTCATTTATTGAGTTCAAGGACAATACAGAAAGGAAGAGAAAACCAACCTTTTGAAAAGAGACTTGCAAAGACTTAAGTTACAAAGAACAAGTATTAAATAGAAATTGCACAATCGCAACTGGACTAACACTGCTGAGTAAGGCTACGGCCCCGCTCCCTCAGTCAGAGCGCCAGCACTGCATGCAGGTAGCGCGCTGAGAGGCACAGACCGCTATCTGCGGTCTGTAGGGAGCGGGAGCGGCGGCCATGGTGTGAGCGGAGGGGGGCGTGGTTTGAGCGGAGGGACCCGTTACTCCCCCCCTCCCTCCACGGGCTCGGTCTTCCGGGCTGCAGGAGGGAGCTGCTGCGGGCTGCTGGAAGGTAAGCAGCTCCCACTCCCTCCTCCCCCCACAAATGCCCTGCTCACACACGCTGATACACACACACACACACACACACACACACACACACACACACACACACACACACACACACCACCACCTCCTACCTTGTGGAGGAAGCTCTCTGACAGCTCCCGCCCCCGCCGCTGATAGGCTCATCAGCGTGACGCGTCACCGCTCGGGATCACAATTTTCTTGCATCCCCTGGCGGCTGACGCGTCACAGCGCGTTGTGAGCCATGCAGCGAGGGGGGACTGTGACCGGCTCAAGAAGGATACCCCTGCTGGTCAGGAACGCGCACACGGCTGTGCGTGCTGCCGGACACAGCGGGACCAAAGCCTAAGTGAGTACTTCAGTATTAGGTGATACCTTTTTTATTTGGACTAACAATAGATAATGAGACAAGCTTTTGAGAGTTTTCCTTCTTCCTCAGATCAGCGATACTGATTTTACAGAGATTTAATGAGTTAAACATTTGTCACGTACAACACACCTGTGTTCTTGTCACCTGCATACGGTACAAGGATTGATATGCAGCTCTCTAGCCGGCCCACTTGTCACCTTCGCACGAGTACCTCAAACAAGATCTCCCCGCAATCCGTCCCCCTTATATCAGGGGTCTGCAACCTTTGAAAGAAGAGCCATTTTCTAAAAAAATTTCTTTGTCCAAAATATTCAGAGAGCCGCAACAAGTCATAAATATTACACCCCCACAAACACATACATATACTGTACACACACTAATAGATATACAGTATACTGTATACTGTAGAAGCATGAACATACGACAACCTTTAATCAGAATTAGGGAAAAGAAAAAATATGTGGGGGAATAAAATGCATTTCACAATAATAAGTCCCCTTATTTTGTTTTTTATATCAAATGTTTTTGCCAAACAGTTTGTCGTTTTTAAATACGCAATACATACATATACCCGTGTCCCCCCCCCCGTCCCAAATACAGGAACACACACTACCCCTCCCCCAAATACACACATACTGCCCCCCAAATACATGCACACTACCCCCTCAATACACACACGCGCGCTACCCCTCCAATACACACGCACACACTACTAACCCCCCCAAATACACACACACTACCCTCGTCCCCAAATACACATGTACATACGTACATACATTGAACCTACCTCCCTCCTCACTGGCCTGGGTTGCCGCTCCCCAGCTGCTGCCTCTCTACCTCACAGTTCTGTTCTTGACTGCGAGGGGGGGTCCTGGCCGGCACTGATCGGGCCTCTTGTTGACTCAAGGCATCTCCCCAGCTGCTGGCATGCCTCCTGCACTGTCCCACTCCGGGCCTCTCTGTGACGTCGGTGCGTGCCGGAGGTGGAGGTGCACACTTCCGGCGAGCACCCGCATGGGACAGTGCAGGAGGCATGCCCGCAGCTGGGGAGATGTCGGGGTCAACAAGAGGCCCGATCAGTGCCGGCAAGGAACAGCAGCCAAGAGAAGCACAATGAGGAGAGTCGCATGTAGGTGCTGAAACAGCCATATGTGGCTCAGGAGCTGCAGCTTGCCAACCCCTGCCCTATACCAGCTGTCATGAACAGCACACGTGGTGAGCACGTGATTTAGATATGCAAGCAGAGATAATACACATGGCTACTCTAGCCAACTCGCCTTTCTCCTCCGCAAGGTACCTTCAATGAGTTAATATTAACCCCTTCTTACTATATTACAATTACATCTATCCGCCGCCACCACTCGAGAGATATTGCTGGGGTTTTGTTAATATATTTTCAGCTGTCTCAGCTGCTGGAGGTTAGGGGCCCCTCCTTTCCAGGTTTTAAGCCCGCCCCTCCCCACTTCCCAAGTGAGTAGGTCCTTTCATTCTACTGGATATAGATCCAATGGTGGTCTTTCTCCCACCTAATAGAGGTAAATGAGAATTTTAATCCTAATAGAGGTATATTAGTATTTTATCTGGTAGTGTTAGGACTTGCGAACAGGTGTCTGCCTTGTCGTGGCTCGCAAGCTTACAACGCTTTGGCCAAAGGGTTAAACTAAATGACCCCTTTTCAAGAGAATATATAAGTATTTTACTGTGTATTTCTGTCATATTGGATGTAGCATTGGGCTTCTCTGTCGTCTGTTGTATACATATGCCACGCTCAATAGCTCTCCTTTTTGACACCTATATACATATATATTTTGTGGGGGCTCAGGGGTTCCCAAAAAAAGCTTGCTGGGGTTTTGTGTGTTTTGTTAGGAACATACAGTTACAATAATAACAGAACAGTTTCTTAAAATAACAGGATAAAACAGAAATCCCTGTACAGTGCGTTACCATATGTCATAGATTGTCCCCCACAGAGGTCACTGGCGTGGAAATATGAAAAATCACGTGTTTGATCCCAAACACACTCTGTTAAACACAGTTGTAAGAAAATCTTATCTTGTTTTTCTAAGGTAGATGATGCAGAGAAGGAATAAACAGACAGACAGGGCAAAGAACATGTGTAAACACAGTAACATTTGAGCGCCTGTCAATAGAGAATCTATATTTAATTTTGACTGCTTTTAACTCAACCTGCAACACGTTAGAAACAAACTATATCTGAAGGGCTCAAACACATTTTGCTTTAATTGTTATAACCACATCCTTAATATGAACTGCCACAAAATCAAGGTTTCTGAAGAGACTGGCATTAACAAGAACGGGTAAGAGCCAACACCCCCCCCCCCCCCCCCATAGAAGCCATTTATACTAATCGGCTTCATAAAACCATATTTTCTCAAATTGAAGCCCTGTGGTTTGTATTTCACTTACTGAGTCTCCGTATATTCAAGACGCCACAAAGAGGGGTAGCTCTTTTCCAACTAGCAGCTATCCAGCACTTGTCCGTTACCAGGAGATTCACTTTTCTGTTTTAATTCTGCTTTAGGACCATTTCATGGGGCCATCTACGAGTTGGGAGTCCCATCCCATTTTTGATATTCTGCTCTGCACGGTGATGAATGAAAGACCTATTTATGTTTACACAGTTGTAGATGGTGTTTACTACTAAATTACAAAGTTGTATATTCATAACAAAACACCTTGATCGACATCTCAATGAAGAAAAGTTTCCTTGTCTGTATCTTATACTATATTAGTGAAAGCACTGTATGTTTGCCTGCCTGCCTGGATGTCCAGTGTCCCTAGGGGAAATCTCATTGGTCCCTTGGCCCGCCCGCCCCCGCACACCTCTCATTGGCCTGAGGCGGAGTGACGGGCCAAAGGACACACAGGGACACACACACACACGGACACGGACACACACACACACAGTGACACACACACACACAGTGACACACACACACACAGTGACAGACACACACACAGTGACAGACACACACACAGTGACACACACACACAGTGACACACACACACAGTGACACACACACACACACACACACACAGGGACACACACACACACAGTGACAGACACACACACAATGACAGACACACACACAATGACAGACACACACACAATGACAGACACACACAGTGACACACACACACACACACACACACACACACACACACACACACACACACACACACACACACACACACTTACATACATTAGCGGGGCTCACAGTTAGCAGCACCCGCGCGCACCTCCTCCTCTCCCCGTGTCTCCCGCGCTTTCACCCCGACCCCCCCCTCCCCCGGCGCAGCTACATTCAGCGGGACACACACACACTATTATTACCCCTTCAGCGCCCCCCCCCCCCCCACCCAGTGTCAGCGGCCGTGCGAGACCCCCCCTCTATATCTCCCACCTCTCCCCCCCCCACACATACATGCCCCCCCCTCCCCGGCGGGGGAACAGCCAGTGGCCAGGCAGGCTGCCTCGCGGCGCCGAGTGCCCAAGATGGCGGCGCCCGGGACACAGCGGGGGAGCGGCCACAACACGCTGCCTCCCGCCTCAGATCCACGTGGGACCTGCCGGATGGGTGAGTGAGCGGCCTTCACCTCCCCTCCACCTCCCCTTCACCCCCCCTTCACCTCCCCTCCACCCCCCCTCCAGTGTCAGTGTCTCCCCGATACCCCCCCCCCCCCGGCGCCGCTACAGTCAGCGGGGGAGCGAGCGAGCGCCCGGGACACAGCGGGAGAGCGGCCACAACACGCTGCCTCCCGCCTCAGATCCACGTGGGACCTGCCGGAGGGGTGAGTGAGCGGCCTTCACCTCCCCTCCACCCCCCCTTCACCTCCCCTCCACTCCAGTGTCAGTGTCTCCCCGATACCCCCCCCCCACCCGGCGCCGCTACCAGGACACACGACTCAGATTTTTACATCACTTATGGCACCAAAATATACATTGTACTGTGGTGTGGTTACAATAAACCATTTTTATACAACATCGTATTACATTTTCTTCCATCTTTCTTTTCAATATTATTATCCAACCTTTACAACAAACAGTCACCTATTGTTCCACGATTTATAAATAATACTACCTATTACGCATTTAAATCCCGGGCAACGCCGGGTCTCTCAGCTAGTAATACATAAAGTGTTAACATACTCGTTAGTCTTCATCAATGATCTACCTGCAGCTTGTGAGGGAGCTTAAATGCACGCGTATGCGGATCTTCTATGTAGTAAACAGAAATAAATGGAGAAACAAAGTGCACAAGCAAAAACGGAGCAGGAAGGACCCAGAATCAAAAATAGAATAAAAGGGCACTTTAATGTGACAAAAGACCCATCCAACGCGTTTCGAACGTCACAGCATTCTTTTTCAAGCCCTAGTCTCTCTGACTGTGGACACGTACTTTAATCTGCTTTTTCGAGACTTGAAAACTGGATTTCCAAAACTGTTTTTAAACACAGACAAGACTGTAAAAATGGTATTTGGAACCAAAGCTACATTTCTAAAGCTACCAATGACGTAGCTACGGATCAGAACCAACTCTAATACCATCCTTGCCTGTGTCACTAGTTTTAAATATCTGGGCATATGGGTTGACGACCATTTAAAGCAGATGTTCAAGCTGCCGTTAAAAAAAATATATATACATTTTTATATATATTATATATTATATATTTGTCCATTCAATATGTGCATCAATACAATCTGCACACTGACAAGTGATTAGCTAAACTGCAGAACGATCCGTTCTCCTGTGATCGATCGGCAAAGATTCGGCTCGGGTTCACTAAATGACTATCAGTGCTGCAAAAGAGTACCCACGATGCAAAGTTCTGTGTGGAAGATCATGTGACCAGGCAGGCACTAGATACAATGTGTGCACTGCTAGGGAGAGGACAAAAATGGTGTGCCAGAGCCTGTATCAGAAGAGGAAGGGGATGTGACTTTGTAAATGGTTGCTATAGAAACAAAAATGCTTGTTACGTTAGAAAATTTAAAAGGGAAAGGAAAGTAGCAACAACCAATTTACCAGGACCTAACGTAGTCTAAAACAATAAATACAAATATTAAAATGTATATAAAAATGTATAATGTCGTTAAAGTCACACTGTTACGAGTCCAAGGAGGTAGTTCCAGTACCACCAGAAACAGCTTGCAGAAAAAAAGTCCTCCAGCGCGTAGACACAAGTAGTCATCCCAGACGTGTAAGATAGGGAAAACAAAAACACAATAGTATGACTATATGTATACCATACACTAGGTTTAAAATGCACACACTTACATGTGACTAGATCATACTGGAGTACAGCGGAGTATATACTTCAAATCATCCAGTAAACGTGTAAACGGCTAATTCTCATGGACATTTGTCAATATCTTTCCAGCACTGTCTTTGTCCACCTCGATCCAGTTCTTCCACGTCTGTCCCTCCTTTAGCCGTGCGGAGTCTGCGTGGTGTCTGTTTCAGCCGCTCTTTAACCCCCTTCAATCTTCGTATGCAGTCCTTGTGGTTACCCTGGCTTGTGCACAGCCTGGATGGAGCTTTCCGAAACGATTCCTTCCTGGGCCTTGGTCTGCGCATGCGCATGCGCACATGCACAGACGTCCGTTGGGGTGTGTAGCTGATTTGACAGTGGCTGACTTTGTGAACAACGGTTGCTTGTAGTGCCCAAAAAAAACATCATACACGTTTCACTAAAAGCTTCCTCAGAAAGCTTCCTCAGGAAGCTTCCATCCACATCACTGAGGAAGCTTTTAGAGAAACGCGTTTGATGTTTTTTTGGGGCACCACAAGCCACCGTTGTTCACAAAGTCAGCCACTGTCACACCCCCACGGACGTCTGTGTGCATGCGCAGACCAAGACCAGATCAAGGAAGGAATCGTTTCGGAAAAGCTCCATCCAGGCTGTGCACAACCAGGGGAACCACGAGGACTGCATACGAAGATTGAAGGGGGTTAAAGAGCGGCTGAAACGGACACCACACAGACTCCGCACGGCTAAAGGAGGGACAGACGTGGACAAAGACAGTGCTGGAAAGCTATTCACAAATGCCCATGAGAATTAGCCGTTTACACGTTTACTGGATGATGTGAAGTGTATACTCTGCTGTACTACAGTATGATATAGTCCAGGGGTGCGCAAACTATTCGTGTTGCGCCCCCCCTGCCTACTCCCCCGGGTGCCAACCCTCCCCCCCCCCACCTTCCTACTGGGGTCATGTGACGTCACGCTGACGCTGCGTTGCCACGGCGGCGCATCGCCGTAGACCCGGCTGGCAGTAGGTAAGTAAGTTACAGAGGCCTCACGCCTCCCCCGGCATTTAATGCATCGATGATCTAGTCACGTGTGTGCATTTTAAACCTAGTATATGGTATACATAAGGTCAAACTTCTATTATACTATTGTGGTTTTGTTTTTCCCTATCTAAAATGTCTGGGATGACTACTTGAGTCTACTCTCTGGAGGACTTTCCCCACCCCCCCCCCCCTTTTTTTGTTTTTATGTTACATTAGAAAATATTTAAAAATATCTTTAAAAATTGCTTTGAAAAAAATGCTACAAGTATTTTCTCATAGTACAGAACTGATTTTTTTTTTTTTTAAATTCACATAGGATATTGCTCGAACTGCAGCTTTAACATTTGGGCTGCACATTGATACCCGGACACCCAAAACCTATGCCAAACTAGGTGTACATTATAGGAACAACTCCTCCCTAAGCCGGCTGGTCAGAAAGTGCATCGCACAACAGATGCTAATGCCAATTATAGACTATGGGGACATAGTATATGGTACAGCACCCCAAACACACCTTGGCAAACTAGACACCCTCTACAATTCAATATGCCGCTTTGTCCTCTAACGTAACTACAACACACATCACTGCGAAATGCTCAAAGAACTAGATTGACTTTTACTTTAGTCTTGGCGAAAAGTTCATTTTTCCTGTCTTGCCTTCAGATAAGCGGGTAGCTTGCTCAGAAAATATTTGAACAAGCTCCTCACCCCTACCACACGCAGCACTTATCTGAGATCTGACGTCAAAAGACTGTTCATGGTCCAAGGTTCAGCAAAGTATTTGGCCACTTTTCCTTCTCTTACCGTGCACCCCACAACTGGAACAATCTATCTGAGACTCTCAAAGCCGCCACAAGTCTAAGTTTTTTCAAAATTATAGCTCACATTTTAATCTGGTCTGCAACTGTTACATACGCCAATAACAACATATACTGTATTATCTTTAACTGTTCATGCAATGTCTTTACATAAAATGAACAGGGTTTCACATTATATTTAGCCATGTATTGTCATCATAACTCTGTGCCCAGAATATACTTGAAAACAAGAGGTAACTCTCAATGCATTACTTCCTAGTAAAACATTTTATTAAAAAAATACAAAATAATAGCTTTATTTTATATAGCACTTTTCTCTCAATGAGACTCAAAGTGCTTCACAGTTAGTGTAGTGCGCTGTAAGCAGTACTGTACATAGGATTTTTACAAACACAGTTCTTGCCCACATGAGCTTACAATCTATGATTTTAGTGCCTGAGGCACAGAGATAAAGTGACTTGCTAAAGGTCCCTGCTGCACTGTCATTGTCTTACAGTCAGTGCCTTTACTCACCGAGTTTATTCTTCAGCCCTTAAATAAGATAACAATTTGACCATTTTAAAGGCATATACGAATAGATCAAGTATTTGCCTTCTATTTAGAAACATTTGTCTTGGCATATTTATCATTAACAAAAATAATTTGCCGAATTCCCCATGACGGCATCTTCTTTCTCGTATACATTGGACTGTTTATACAAATGCAGAGTAAGGACCACAGACTCTAAATTGTATGTGTTTGTAAGCGAAAGAGCAGGGATATCCTGAAGACCCGACCTGCTAGTAGCTCTTGAGGACTGCAGTTTGCCACTCCTGCACTAGACTTCTAAATTGAGCACAAGTTGTTCAATACCAAGAGGAAAGTTCTATTGGAGACAAAACATCAAATCGCAGCTCAGAAAACATTGAACTTTGCTTAAATCCTATCTTTCCCCTTTCAAAGTGTCTTTCATCATCAAAGGGGCGCTCTCTTTATGTAAGCAGTTTACCAGGTAAAAGAATAGCCCGACCATGCTAACCAAAGTCCTTACCAACAGCTGCACAGCTGTTAAACACAATCAAAAGGCTAATGAGAGAGAAATAAAAATTCAGCGAGAAGGTCACTTTGTAAAAACGTTTTGCAGCTCACTTGCTATTACAAAAATCCCTGCTACGTGGGATAGAACAAAATGGTAGATCAGAATTGGACGAGAAGTTTTAGTTCCAGTCTGATATCGGTGATGTCACTTGGGAGAGGGGAACAGGGGCTTCTGGGAGAGAGAATCTCAACCAGAGAGTCATTAATACAGCAATGCTTGAAAAATTATATACAGGCATACCCCACTTTAAGTACACTCACTTTAAGTACACTCGCGAGTAAGTACATATCGCCCAATAGGCAAACGGCAGCTCGCGCATGCGCCTGTCAGAATGTCCTGAACAGCAATACCGGCTCCCTACCTGTACTGAAGCTGTGCGCAAGCGGGGAGACTATAGAGCCTGTTACAAATGCGTTATTTACATCAGTTATGCACGTATATGATGATTACAGTACAGTAAATGCATTGATAAGTGGAAAAAAGGCAGTGCTTCACTTTAAGTACATTTTCGCTTTACATACATGCTCCGGTCCCATTGCGTACGTTAATGCGGGGTATGCCTGTATATATATATTTTTTCTTTTGTTCTCTTAACAGTTTTGCATTGAGAGGGGCCTGCAAAACATTGCTCTGCGTGCCCCTCTTCCTGTGTAAGGAGACTTCACGTGTAAAGCAGCCACGCGTGCTAGTCAAATAAACTTCAAAAAGTTTCCCAGTAGCACTTATTTCGAGCCGCCGAAACTCCCACTTGTTTTGTTTTATGTATTGACACAGAGCAGTAATAATTGAAGTACTGTAGATATAATCATTGTGGCACTTATTAAAACTGGTCAACATTGTGAATGTTTTAAAGATCGTTGCAACATTGCAAAAAAAAAAAAACCCCTAATAGGAGTTTGGCTGTCGTGTTTCAATTGACTTGCCATTAGGCCATTCGGAGTATGGTATTTGGCCTTAAGTATGTAATACATCTAATGGAAAAGTGGCAAATTAGGAAACCAACATGAAAAACGTCACCCGGGTGTTACTGGGTTGAGCGAACCCCCCCCCCCTCTCCCTTTATTAAAACTGCAATATCACTTGCTGGATGGTACCAGTGCTTTGTTATTGATGGCTGACAGAGGGTATGGAGACGTGTTGTGAGCTGTATTAACATTCCAAGTTGTTTAGACGCACTGGTTTCATAGCAGAGCTGAGGGCCATGCTGCCTTATCTCAACTGCAATCATCTGCAGGGAGGAGAATATTTAATAAGTGAGCAAGTTTACAGCTGTGAACCTTCGATTGAAGAGTAGCGACAGTAAAGGGACAGATGCATGCATTTGGACTATCACGTCATTTAGTTGCATGATTCGGGAAGCATTTTGTAAAATATAGATGTAAAGAGGGGAAAGAACATCCAGTGTTTAAATAAAGATTATGCACTATTAAATGATAGAGGTGCTATTATCTAAGGTGGTAAAAACCCCAGCCACCTATATACACATACTCCCAATACAGGGAAAAAAGACACTGCAATCTCAGATTTATATTAAAGAAATATATTGTATAAATACATTTTAGTTAAATACGTAACTTAAAAAACATAAGACAATGACAGAGGGGCATACTACCCGTGGCAATGAGGCACTGGTATGACGTTTTGGGGTACAAACCCCTTCAGGTACTGACTGCCTCAGTCAGCATCCAGTTTTTATAACCCATGCCTTAAGATTTTTGCAAGATCTCAAAGAATAGAAAAAGATGGTTTGCCCCAGAATACAGATGTGCGAACTTGCCGAGATTCGCTTCACTTTTCCAAAAGTTCTTAAAATTCGCTAACATTTCCATCCAACTTTTCTAGCCAAAAAGTTCAGAAAATGTTGTTTGTCTTTATCCAAGTTATTGCGAACATGTCTCAAACTTGGAATATCTTCATGCGAAATTGGCGATTTTCACTAGCAAATCTAAATTAAAATAATAGCCAGACATCATAAGGCTTCCATACATCATAAGGCATCCCCTCTTGCAAACACCCCCCAACCCCCTTTATTTCCAGGTTATTGAATAGAGCTTCTCTTACTAGGCGAGTGTAACGTTCGGCCTGCCCACAAGCCAGACGAGACCCCGGGACTGAGGTGGAAAGGAGAAATACCACACACCTAACAGTAAACGGGGGCACGGCCGGAGTGTGGAAGTAGCGTAGTTGGTCCAGGGAACAAAAATAGAAAGAGTACTGTACTTGCCAACTCCAGCGTAGAAGGGTAAAGTCCGTAAGCCAATGGTCAAGGTGTAGGGACAGCAGCGTGGTAGAGTGTCCGTAAGCCTGGGTCGTGGAGCGTAGAGAGCAGCGTAGTAGAGGTCCGTAAGCCGTGTCCAAGGGATGTAGAAGACTGCAAGGTAGAGAGTCCAAAGCCAAATCCAAGGGTACCAGAGAGCAGCGTAATCAAAGTCCAAAGCCAAGGGTCAAAATCCAGGGAGGTCAGCAGAGAATCCAGGGACAGGAACAAGGGCTGAAACACAAGAGATCCAGGCAGAAGCAGACAGCACCAATGTACAGAAGCTATGCAGAGCAATGTGGTAATGGCGAGAGGAGACTAAATAGTGGGCTGGGACCTATCAGAGGAAAGGGAGGAGCGGAGGTGATGCCCAAGGGAAGCCCCGATAGGGGAGAATAGTCTGGGGGGCGGACCTGGTGGAGCAGGGGCAGGGAAACGCGCCAATGCTCGTGCCGCACCTGAGGAGGCGGGGTCAGGTTCCCAGCACCAGTAAAGGGAAGCCTGGGTCCGCGCGCGCCCCGGAAGTGCGTGAGCAGCCGCGGGGGAGACGCCGAGGGCCGGGGCACGCCGCCGGGGACCAGAGGCAGCGGGGAGAAGAGGTAAGGAGGCCCTGGTAGCGGGAGTCCCCGCAGCGCGGGTCCTTACAGCGAGCTGCTTGCAAACTTTTAAAACGGAGTGACATTTTTATTTGGCGCAGGGGAAAAAAGGCCAGATTTTGCACGCGAGCTTGGGTGAAAAGTTTGCACATCTCTCTACTCCAGAACCAAATACAATATTAATACTTCTGAGGTGGCAGAACTAGAGGGGGCCAGTTGGAGTTCTGGTCGACCCCTTGTGTGTTTGAAGAGTCTGCTATGCTTTGCATAGTGAAGTGAAAACGAAATACCATTAAACTCTGCTGCCAATGGCCAATAGTTTGCAAGAATGATTAATAAAACCATGCGCCATAAAAATGGAGAGGAACATCTGCAGAAATGTTTAATTCTAAAGAAAAACAAAACCGTGAGTGCAGATATGAAGAAGTTATCTTGAAAATGTTTTGCCTTGTTAAAGCGGCAATCCAAGCGGCCGTTCCACCATTTTGTTTATTTTATTTACACCGCACCGAAGCAGGGGGGTCTCTGGAACTCAATCCAATTAATTTAAGCTCCGGCGCCCCCCTTTTTCTGGAGATACAGACCTCCGTAGGGGGTGCCAGGAGCTGCTCTGCTAGCGGGGTTCACGTAATGGTGGAGTTTCAAAGCTCCCGTGTCATGCGGGCCAATAGGAAGCCGTGATGTCATCGGGTGCGGCTTCCTAATGACTTATGTGACGCAGGAGATTTAAACTTTTCCGGGATACCTGAACCCTCTTTGGAAGTTTGTATCTCGGAAAGCAGCTGGTCCCTAGAGATTCAATTAATTGGGTTCAGCAGCTGAGGACCCCCCCTCCAACCCCCCCTGCTTCAACCCTATGTTAAAAAAATAATTTTTCAAAATTGCATTAATTGGTACTTTAAACCAACGGTGCGCAATCTGTGGGGCGCGACCCCCAGGGGGGGCGCGAGACTGCCGACGGGGGGCGCGGGGTTTACAGAGGCCCCGCGCGCTTCCCGAAGGCACTTAAATTAAGTGCCGGGGGAGCTGCAGGGCCTCTGTAAACCATACTTACCCGTGGCTCCGGCGGCTTCCTCCCGGCGTCGCCATGGCAACGCGGCGGCAAAATGACGCTGCGAGGTCATGTGACGTCACGTTGCTATGGCAACGTGACGTCATTACGCCGGTGCGAGGGTAAGTTGGGGTTGGGGGGGGCGCGGGAGTGAGGGGACAGCCGGCAGGGGGGCGCAGGGAAAAAAGTTTGCGCCCCCCTGCTTTAAACGACTCAATTAAACACAGGTTTGGCAAAACTGTTCCTTTAGTACTGTGACAAAGTTACGTTTCCAAAAGATGGTGCAGTGTAATTATAGTGCAGTTGACCTGTAACTCCAAACGCATGAACACAAAGTAAAAAATAACTAATTTAGCCATTCATTATTTGAGCTGTATTGATATTTTGCCACTTGAGATAACGAAGCGGTTACACTGATATTCTCACCTTTTCTGTGCCAAGGGTCCTGCAAATCAATGCATTGCTTTTCACTCCGTTGCCTGTCGCGCTGGCACTGAAAAGGTACATCATCATTTTACTCGAATGCAGCTCTGGCCACGTGTTCAGTGCTTTATTATGTACAAAGGCAATGCAAAATCTAGGTAAGTGTTAACACAACAAAGTTAATGTAGGATCCCTGGCATGCTGTAGCTCTGTAATCGTGCCCGGCTGCTGTGCATGTCAGATTGTGAGAGCCTCAGTATTTGGGGTGATTAGGAGATAACTAGAGAGCAGAAGATAGAAGGTCCCTATGCTTTTCAAATCTAGAAAGGGTTGTTAGCATTACTCGGCTGCATTTTGCCAAGTTATCTGTGCGGCTTGTCAGCCCTGCTATAGAACTGGTCTGTAACCATCAGAACCAACCATTTCTAAGGGATTATGTGTTGCATGCTTTAATTAATGATTTTTAATAGCAAGTTCTTAATTAAAACGGAGGCCTCCCAAGTCCCCCGGAGCAGCTGTTGAGGCATGCTGCATATTCCAAGGGAGCGAGCGAACAGCTGGCCTGGGACACAGGCCGATCCCAGTAGGCGTAGGTTCGGAATGTGCCACCTTGCCATTTTTGGGGATTCTTAACCTTGCCAGCAACTTGAAAATGAATCCAGTGCAAGGCAACACAAGAGGGTTTTATGGTGGGTGTGTAGCATTGATGTCCGTCTGCCAGGGAGTTATAGGTATGAGGTAGTCCTTTAAAGGGACATTGGTTTCATGAGCGTGGAATTGATAAACCCCACACAGTGCATGTTATAGTGGTCCTGGTTATCCATGTGTTATCCCACCAACTGCTTCTACTTTGAGAAAATGTCAAAATAACCAAAGTTTGTGTCTCTCTAAAATGATTATTTAGCTGCTCCTTCTCCCTTAGTAAAAAATAAGGGCGCTTTTATCCCTAGGTTTTTATTTTGGTGCTTTAGAATGCAGAGCGCAGTACGCACAGGACTTCACATTTGTGGAGAAAATTAGTGATGTTTTATTACACTATATACTTTAAATGGAAAACAATGTCTCTTGTTGAGTGTCCTGTGATAACCCATCATGTTCTGTATAATAGAATTGACATGTTCCCCTTTACAACACACATTCACCATTCTCTGTAATACTAAAGTAATAATTTGATTTGCTATTATGTTAAAAATACACATGTAATAAGGAAAGGAACATCTTAAAGAAACCAAAACGATTCCTATACATACACATGGCCGTGTAAGTATTACTATTTATCACCATGATCTTTCCATATTCATTGTTGCCCCACTGGCATCTCTGTGTAACTATCTGTTTATCGCTCACAGTTTGTATCTATACATCCACCATTATTGTATGGATTGAATATTGATGTCACATCTGACTCTTCGCTCCCCTTATTCTTTTCTATAAGGATTCAGGGTAGATCCTATTGGGTTGAGCACCAGGAATTGGACTCTACTAAACTGCACCAGAATTGGGGTGTATGTATGGGTCCTCCCATACGGTAGTATTGGCCATTAATTTCCAATCATATATATTTTTTGTCATCAAAGAGAGCGCCTTAGTTTTTCCCTTTAAAGATTATCAGGTTGTTAGAGAATCTCTTGGGTTTCAAAGATGAAAGAAGGAAATTGAAGCAGAGGTCATTTTGGCCAATATCCTATTTTTTTTTTTAATCCTGCCCTTCAGTCTGTGTTGACACGCATCAAGTTGTTTTTTCATTTGTGTAATAGTTTGTCTTCCGCTGTAAAGCAAGATAAGCTGCTATTCTCTCCTAATTAGAACAGCGCTGGATACTGGAGTGAATCAATTAATCTTTACGTCACAGCTTTTAATCGTGTGTGTGTGTGTGTGTGTGTGTGTGTGTGTGTGTGTGTGTGTGTGTGTGTGTGTGTGTGTGTCACTCAGCAATGTGCCTTCCACAAACAAAAAACAGGGATTGAGCGAACCTGTTAACTTCACTAAGCAAGAGAATATTTCTAATTATAAATGTTGTATCCATGGTGTATAGAGAGTACCCCTGTTTAGTGTATCTATCGGAACCGTACAAACAGCAAGCTTATCTACTGAAGCCCATTCAGCTTTTCCTTCTACCAAGGTCATTTAAAAGGAGTGTTTTATTGAAGGAGTGCAAGCTTTTAGTACAGTTCTAACATGTTACCAATCTAAAGAGCTAGTTTGTGCTGCTTTAATGCCTTTTACTTATCAATTAAGGACAAGATGATTAGGCCATTACTGAGTCAGGCTTTATTAAGTGTAATAGGCCGTTTCATAAAAGGCTTATTTGAACATACATTTTTTGGGGGGGACTGAAGGATAACACATTTCAAATAAGCGAGGGTTTAAAGGTATTGACCCCAATACAAGAAAGCTGCATGTAAAGTGAAAATATAAATCAATCTCTCTCTCTCTCTCTCTCTCTCTCTCTCTCTCTCTCTCTCTCTCTCTCTCTCTCTCTCTCTCTCTCTCCTATATTTGTGTCAAAAAAGGAGTGCTACTGAGATTGTGACCTTATGTGGTGTAAGAAAAAACAAAAAGCCTCAGTGCTACCTCCAATATGACAAATTATATAGTTAAATACTTATCTGTTTTTCTTTTCATAAGTGAGGGTCATTGACGTACATTCTTTGGTCAAAGCATTTTAAGCTTGCAAACTACGTCTTGGTGTGGCTGACCCTGCGGTTCGAAAGCTTATAACATATCAACTACTTGTAGGTCCAATAAAAGGTATCCTACTCCCTCTCCCTCCTTTGATACTACTGTACATGGAAGAAAGGACCAACACGGCCCCCCACCCCTTTCAGCATTAAGGGATGTGGGCCCACTCAAGACGACATCCCAGTGAGAGGCATGATGATCTTTCGGACGGAATTTGTCCTCATTACATGGGACCTTTCATTGATAGTCCATCGTTGTAAAATTGGAAACACACAATATGTCGTTTTATATGTAAATAAACAAAATTACTATTGAATAGCTTATTTTGTTGTTGATTTGTTTCTAAATACAGTATATGCATTTTAATCTGTCTCAATTACTATAATAAATATTTAGCGGGGCTGCTGTGGGGGCGAGAGAGTTAAGCAAGGGACAGTTATCCTGGGTCTGGTGGGGCACTGGGGCCTGGCAATTTATCCCTGGAAGTTGGACCCTGACTTCAAGGATCCCTGTAAAGCACATTTTTCGTTTTAGATGATAATGTTACAGTACAATAATGTTGATGTTTCAGTAAGAAGCGGAAAAAAATGGCCCATATGTGCTGGCTAAATTGGTCTTGTTTGCCATGGATTTGTACGTTTGTATTTATCCTTGAGGGATACAGATCATTTAGGGGTAGTTCTTAGCAGGATGAATCTATCATCTTTGTAATGTTTGAAAGGTCAGTAGTAGTGTGACCTAACCTCTGTGTGTACTGTTGCATACTGTTATCTTAGACTATATAGAACTCTGTCCGTAGGAATCCGCATTCTGCACAGTTTGATGGAGCTTGTACATTTTCTTCACGTCCTGACACAAATCTTCAGACACAGCCAATGAGAAATCATTTTGGCAAGAGAGAGTGCGTCTAATTTAATGATCCATGCTCCTGGTAATTCAAGAGTTGTACTGGATTTCATTGCAGAATGATTTTGGATCACACAGCGGCCAAGCATTCACAGAGAGAGACTTGCTGCCATGACAACAGCTATTAGTTCAAAAACTATTGACTGTCACCATAGAAACCAAGGTCCTTTTTCACTGGCCCTAAGCAGATTGAGTTGACGGTTTTTAACGAAGTACAAAGACATCTCTATTTTCAATCATGGCATTCATTACTTTGTATTGGCAGGTCAAGTAATGAATTTCAAATGACCAGACTGCGTTTGGGTTTTGGAGTGTGAAATGAGCTCCTGACCCTGCCTTATTTGGCCTAATTCAGCTTTAATCTCCCCCATTCAAATGTAGCCACATGATGTGTGGGGCCACCTACCGTTGTTAATTATTTGCAGCAAATGGCATGGGGGCTTTTTCGCTGGGAGGAACTGTCCATATCCCCCTTATCTTTGAATAAGGGGTTATGTAGTGACCCCCTCCACAGTTAATAACTTGATCAAAATCATTAGGGAGCAGGTAGGTCACCGTTGCCATAATTCACAAGGAGGAGGAGCAGGAATTCTTGATAAAAAATACTTGCTCACATTCATGTCTACTTATTTATGGTTCTCTGTTGGAGTCCTGTTTTTGTGTTTTCAACTTCAGCCTCTTTACCATACAAGGGACTGTATTCATATTCTAATGTTGCTGGGACTAAAAAGTACCGTCATACATACAACACGTGCCTCTTTCTTTGGGGCATTATAAAGTTATAATAGGAACAATAGGCTCCCCTGAGCAAGAAACTCGATCTTATTACATCAGTATGTGATGTCTTAATATTATTATTATTTTTTTTATTACAAAAAGTCACCTTTTTATTTAGATTTAAAAAAAGCAATATAACGGTATCCCCATTATTGCTTTAGATTTGTCTTCTGTTGGATCAATATAATCACACGAGTTTTCTCCCACTATAATAAGTAAAAGGCTTAATTTTATTTACTTCGATCTCAGTAACTTTACTAGTCCACTTCAAGAGACTGGAAAGTATTTCACAAAGGAGTACTGAGGGTCACTATTCCTCATGACCACAATCATTCAATAAATAAATATACTTGCGATTATGTGTAAACTTCGGACATTCACACATTTCTCTTTTTATTTATTTTTCCAGAGAAAACACAATGTTTTGGGGTCACAGACTCTTCGTCAGGTGCAGTGGTGATGTGACGATGGGGCTGAGACTCCCGAAACGTATTTTCCTCTGCAAAAAAATAAAATATATAAAAATAGAGACATTTGTAAAATGTCCTTATGATCAGATGCAATTTTTGACTGCAATCAACTAAAGTTTTTTCTTCTTCTCTACATTGGGATGGTGAAGGACTCCCATCTTGTTGCACTGCATGTTCAAGTTAGATGCCAATTTGTGTAAAGAACGCACCGTGACCTGTGTGTGTGTGTGTGTGTGTGTGTGTGTGTATATGTATGTGTATATCTATAATATTTATATATACACACACACATACATAGTCCAAACTCTCCTCCATCCTTTTTCAACCATGTGAATTTTTCAGATGTTCTGCCTTCAAAAGCAAGGGGTCTCACCCAGTCCTCAAGATTCTCTCCATCCCTACGAACACATCAGGTTTTCAGGATACTGCTTCAGCACAGGTGCCTCAATCAGTGACGCCCTGCTTCAGCACATGTGGCTCAAAGACTGAGCCACTGATTGAGCTACCTGGGATGAAGGTGGGATATCCTTAAAACCTGACCTGTAGGGGGGGGGAGGGGGTCTTGAGGATTGAATTTAAGAACCTCTTTTCTAAAGGCATCAATCACTTGGTTTTAACCTATTGAGTATATTGCTGTCATTCCATGGTCCTACTTGAAACTGCACTTTTCAAATTACAGAACAAAATATGTAATTGGTAGTAAAAACAGCATCTATTCTTAAGGATGACAATCCTTGAATATGTTATATATAGTGTAAAAAGTTGCGCTCCATGTTTATGGTGCAGACGTGCAGCTGTGCTCCCGTTTTATTAAGGCACCAACAAACATGTAAAACAGGATTATTAGTAACACCGAGCAAACAAAGTGTAGTAATAGTAAAGCGAGATGTTCTCGGCAGCTAATTATCTCTTCTAACAACTTATTAGCTGCTCTGGTTGTTGATTACACCTTTTGGGTGACACCCATCAATAAGTGATGACATGCTAAATAGCTGCTAACTGTTACAAAGCAGTAACCATCTCAATCGCTGGGGAGTTGTTCCGACTAATAGCTTAACAACTCCATTGCCTTACAAAATGTAATTGCTAATCTGTTTGGTAGGTGGAGCACGTAAATTTAAGATGCATCAGACTTAAAATATGTCCCAAACACAATGAAATATCAACACTCCAGGTCGTTCCTTGAAACTGAACATGCTGGACTTAGCTTTACCAAATACTGTATTGTGGCGGTTGTTTTGCAATCGGCTTCATCTGTGGTTCTCAACCCTTTTTTGCATGTGGAACAAACTTGAAACCCAGAAATGGGCTGAGGATCACAAAGGATTTCCATCACATTGGATTGACAATTCAGCCCACCTGCCCCCATTGAGCTGAGTTCACCCAGTCTAAGCACCTTCATGAACCGTATTACCCACCCACCCCCAATTCACCCGCAAATCCCCACCCTATCTTTCTTTACCGCCCGTCTCTTTGGTGGACCGCGTCACTGGCGTGGGGCAGAGGAGTGTTTTGGAGCATAGTGCCCGGTCCCCAGCCTATACGCGTTGGGCCGCTTGGCGGTGATGCTTTCAATCCGAACCCAGCTACGGAGATTTGTGGCTCAGAATTAAGGGACACAAGTTTTCGATGCTCGGCGGTGAATAACCGCACCACTGCACACCAGCCACTCGACCCATACGGCCTAGCACAACTCCCCACAGACCATATGTTGAACACCCCTTGGCTACATGGGCTTACGGTTTTAAAATTGGCATCTGGGAGGTGTTTACTGACATTTGAGACAGAACGTATGTGTCCAAGAACTACCTCTGTTAAAAGTAAGGTAGTTCTTTATAGTATTAATGTTAAACGGAGTCCCTTCCATTATTCTGCAGAATAGAATGCAAATATCTTTAAATGGGCTTTGTGCACAACAAAAAAGCACATTTCTGTTACATTTCATGCTTTTGTGAAATTTTTGCAAAGGTTACAGTGCTAAACATTTGCCAATTTTTCACCATCATTTCACACAATCGGTGGGAATTAAAGGGTCGTCATGTGACCTGCAAATTGACTTGACCTTAAAATTCGTGCACCATTGTTAACAAAAAAGGTTTGTGAACTAAAAGGGGAAAAAAAAATCTATTCTGCATCTAATACATTAATTTACCGCTGTGGTGTCGGGTACATGGCAGCTACCTTAGCAGACTCTGAGATGAAAAAGAGATTATTGATGTATCTATATATGCTTTGTCATCTTGTTCTCATTCAGGAGCAATATATGCTAGCAAAATGCACAGCTTTACCTTGGAATGACAGAGCATTGACGATTCTATAAACCGTGGTCAACTGCCTTTATTCCCAGGATACTGGCCCATACTGCTAGGAAAGGCAGGGTGCAAGGCACGATGGGAAATTTAACTATCCAATGCCACTGATGACTGATGTGTTGGCACAACTGTATTTCGCTGCAAATGGGGATGGGTTGGGAAAAGGGGTGGGGGACACGCGCCTTTTTGATAAAATCTCAAAGGAATAACGCTCGTCTAATTATTTATTTTGCTTTCGAAAACGTTAAAATCAAGACGAGCTCAATTCAATTGGTAAACCAAACATTTTGAGCACATTTGTGCAATTTCACTGGAGAGTCTTTATTTGTGAAACTTAGTGGACCTTTTAGTTTTAGTGGCAAAATTGCCAACGTGGCAATCTATATTGCTACTTCTTGCGTTTATTAACAATGAACTGTTCAAAACTTTTTTAAAATGTATTTATTAAAAGCCCTGAATGTTAATGTTTTTTCAAACTTTCGTAAAATTGCAAGAGTTTGAAAATTCATAAAAAAATAAATATTTTTGGGCTGTCAAATTCCAACTTTGGCCAAAAAAAAAATGTGCCCGTTTCGATTAATGCGCAGGACCCAACGGCTAAAATAAGTTGGTAATGGTTTGTAGCACACAGTCTTACTAAAATGCTATACAGTATTTAGAACTTGGGAACAGCTGGCTGCAATGTATTGACGGAAGGAGAAGGTGTTAAGTAGTTGTACTTTGTGTCATCACCCGTCAACCAATGTGTACTGTAAATCCATATTAAAACAGATGTCCTTCATGCCGATGGTCTCTTCCCCACTAATTCAATCATGTGCCCTTTCTGCAGTGCGTCTCCACGAGAGTATTTCAGAAGAAGGTTTCCATTACCTCGTCTTTGACCTGTAAGTATGCCGGAACCAGACCAGTCAGAATTATTACTGTGGGGTTGACCAGCACAATCATTCTTGGGCAGGTGGTAATGATTGCACTGTGCTTTTCTGAAGGTTGTGCCGGCAGTTTCAAAACGCACTGAAGTGTTAGGTATGCTGTCTCTTTTTGGGGTCTCGCTGCGTTGCAGAACACTTTTTAGTAAGTCAGGGCTGGTATGAGCGCTCATTTTTTATCTATTAGGTCAAAGGTGGCCAATGTCGGTTCACAAAAGCCACCAACGGGTCAGGCTTTCAGGATATCCCTGCTTCAGCACAGGTGTTTCAATCAGTGGCTCAGTCTTCGATTGAGCCACCTGTGCTGAAGAAGGGATATCATGCAAACCGGACCTGTTGGTGACCCTTGAGGACTGGGGTTGGCCACTGTGCTAGATGTTGCTGTTTGAAAACCTCTTTATATTACTTGGGACCCTTAGACATGTATAATCAGAGCTGGGGTGTTAGAGGATTGCTTATCTCGGCTATCTCAGCATAGATATTTACCAGGTTGGGGAGCGAGTCTTTGAAATGTTACCCAGTGAAGATGCAGGTTGGCTGTCCCATGTCCAGTAACCAAATGAAAGTGCCAAGGAGATGTCCTAGTGAAAAGAGAGTGCAGGCTGGCTGGGTGTCGTGTTATGTTCATCATTCGTTTCACTTCCGGGGGGGGGGAAGGGGGGTGCTCTTCTCCTTTTCAATCAGTGGGTAAAGGCCCTTCTGATAGAGTAATGGTGCAGTGACCGATTTCTTACAATTCTAAATGTAAACATTGTTACAAAGCTTTCTGGATCATGTTTTACAGAGATGTATACAATATGTTTACTGAAACAGAGACTTTCTCAAATGAATTTAAGCCTCCCAAGTAAAAATGAAAAGAAAATAGCTGTGCTCGGTGTGTGAATAAAAATAAGAGGTGGCACTGCCATCATTTTTCCAGCACTGATTAAAGTGGTCTGCCTTTCAGACTATATATATATTATTTATATATTTTTTTTATTTTTTATATTTATATATATATATATATATTATTTATATATTTATATATATATTTTTTATTTTTATATTTATATATATATATTTTTTATATATATTTTTTATTATATTGAAGTAAGACTGTGGGTACGCTGGAAAAACTTCTCGCTTTGAACGTTGCCAGCACAAGCTGTAACGATTTCCACCCTCTCAGTTTCTAATGGGATATATTATGTTTGTTTGTCTGCAGGGAATTATTAAGGGTCCCTCCTGGGTAGTTAATGCCTAGCCTGAGTCACTGTGTCTGGTATCTGGCACTTTGCAGTGCCTGAGAGTTGCTCTTAACGCAGCGTCAGTTGACCCTTCATGCTTTGCTCTTGTAGAGAGAGAGAAGACTGTGTTGTGGGCTCCCCGTAGACTCCTTGCTTTTGCTGTGGTTTTTTTCCCCTTCTCTGTTAACACTCTCTCTCTCTCACTCTCACTCTCTCTCTCTCTCTCTCTCTCTCTCTCTCTCTCTCTCTCTCTCTCTCTCTCTCTCTCTCTCTCTCTCTCTCTCTCTCTCTCTCTCTCTCTCTCTCAGGGTCACTGGCGGGGAGTTGTTTGAAGACATTGTGGCAAGAGAATATTACAGTGAAGCAGATGCCAGGTGAGGATAAATACGTCACATTGGAGGGATAAAACAAAGTACCTCATCGCCCCCTCCCCTGTGTGTTCAGAAAGAGGAACCCCTTCCGGTTTTCAGCATGTTTTATTTATTTTTCGCTCAGTCCCAATGAAAATGTGCACAATTGTAAATTCTGTTCTGTAGATTAACAACATATTAGAATCACAATGTAGACAATCAACTGATGTCAAATAAATTGATGTCACTGTATTATGTCAACAAGTACCAGATACACTGCAGGAGGTTCATGTTCATTAATCGAGGAATATGAGTTTTTCCTTCGTAGCTCATAAATGTGTTAAACTGTTGTAATCTAATCTGAAACACTAAGAATACTATAAAGTTCGAGTTCAAAGTGTGTGTGTTCAAAATCCACTCCTTCTGCTGAAACGCGCGCCCGAAGACGGGAACGCCACTGTCCGATTGTAAAATAGATAACGCGTTAAACCAGCTGCTCTCGCTCCTGAACGATACGTCGTTTTCCTAATTCGTTTTTTTTCTGTCCTCTGCGCTACCATACTTTAACAGGGAATGTTTTCTGTTGGCGTTTTGGACCATAATTCTTGCTCTGTCTCAAGGACTTTATAACAGGCTGACCTGTTTAGCTATACACCATGTTGTAACTATGCACTTGATGAGGTCATCACGCTGTCACCAATTCCAAATATTTGTTAGATTATCAAATAATTCTTAAATTTAATAATCTACTGTGACCGACCTATAATTGCTCAAATATTCATGAAAATTTAGTGATTTTTTCCCCCCCAAGGTATGACACAAAAGAAAAGGAGTCCCTTTTTTCTTAAATGTACACACACACACCTATGTACATCATAACACTATTAAAAACGTATATAATTAAGCGTTATTAAGAAATCCACACTCTCACCAGGAGTCGGGACAGTTATTAGGGAGGCTGCTGTGAGCAGACATAATTTGGTCGTGCTTGCCTTCTACTTTTTCTGAATACAACCAACACAAGCTCGCAGTCTATCTCGGTGCTGCAGGTTGAAGCACCGGGAGAAGATCTGGTGTGTGTACGGGACAGGGTTTGTGCTGTACCAGAGGAAGGAGAGTGTGGACAGGCTCATTAAGAATCTCTGTAGCCTCGCTGATGCTTCCAGCGTCACAAATAGCATCACAAATCACAGGTGGCAGCCTCGTGACTGGGAGAACGTATGAATCGGTTCTAGGCATCATTTTGCAAGGCTCGGTTGGGCACTAGATGTTTGAGTGTATCCCAGTTAGTGGCTGGGAGTGTGTTAACAATGGCAGCTATTGATACTTATACATTGTTAATGGATCTTTGCTCACCTTGCATCAGACGGAGATGTTAAAGCAAGGGTGGGCAACTGCAGTCTTCAAGGGCCACCCACAGCTCAGGTTTTCAGAATATCCCTGCTTCAGCACAGGTGGCTCAATCAGTGGCTCAGTCGAAGATTTGGCATTTGCTAAAAAGTGACACAATTTTGAGCATGCAACAATCTCGGAGAAAAAAAAAGAATAAATCTTACTGACTTTGTCAATAAAATGCCACCTGGACTGAAGTCTTAAATATTCTGTTGGCTGCCAGCTTTGAAAGAATATTGCCTTTTATATTTGGATATCTTTCTTCATAGTATTCCTTTATGTTCGAATGCAGATCTCTAAATCTAACCTTTTTAACTTGTTCTCTGTTGATGAGCCATGTACTCCTGTTTCGATCTAGTCATTTCCATTACCAAGCTATCTTGCACCAGCTCTCTGTTCCCATGACATCCCAAAGCTGTTACCACTGGCCCCTTTGCCCCTGGTTGCAGAATCTGCCGCTGTAGTGCAAGTTCTCAAGGGCCACCAACAAGCCCGGTTTTAAGGCGATCCCTGCTTCATCACAGGTTCTGGTAATGTTTGCTTTTTGGAGTAGAATTTCTTTTTTAAAGGCAGGAGAGCTGACACATGGGGCCATTTGACATTTAGCCTGAAGATGACCAAGATTGCTTGTGACCTTAAAAATAATATCTGTTGCTAGTACTATCAGCTAAACCAGGGATGGGTAACTCCAGTCCTCAAGGGCCACCAACAGTTCAGATTTTAAGGATATCCCTGATTCAGCACAAGGACTGAGCCACTGATTGAGCCACCTGTGCTGAAGCAGGGATAGCCATAAAACCTGACCTATTGGTGGCAATTGAGGACTGGCATTGGCCACCCCTGATTATAGATGATGGAATGCAGCCATTCACGTGGCTATGCAAAGGGTACGGCGGCATTATACTATCTTCGCATCCTCTGTATTGGCAATTAACACTTCCCTGATTCATAGTTCATTATAAAACATGGGTTTTTATTTGCATCCTTCCATCAAATGTGACATTGCCTGCCACCATAGCAAGGTGCACTTCAATTATGCCATTAAGGTGACCCACTTCCCTTTATTGCTGACGTCACCTGCAGGGTGTTGCAAAGGAACGTTTTGGTGCAGTCTTGCTGTAAATCATTCAACACTCTGTTCATAGGAAATCCTACATTTTGGCTTTCCTGTCAAATAAACAATACTATAGGGTGGTGTTCTAGGTCACATTAGAATATTAAAATATCTGTGGCTCATTATTATGTTCGCACACTTTTTTTTAGGTGTCTTTACAACACAGAAGTGTGGAAGAAGAGAGTAGGCACATTGGATGTTGCAACACTTGTTATGCCATAGCCTAAATACGAGGTGTCGATTCTCTTCTACACTTACAGTATGTCTACAACTGAGGTGCTCAATTGCAGTCCTCAAGACACCCCCCTCAATCTCCCTCCCCCCCGACCCCCAATACGTTAGGTTTCCAAGATATCCCAGCTTCAGCACAGGAGGCTCAATCCGATTGAGCCACCTGTGCTGAGCAGGGACTGACTGAGCCACCTGTGCTAAAGCTGGGATATCCTGAAATCCAGTCTTTCAGGGCTATTATTCACATCCGGGTAATGCAGGCACTTGGTAAGTCCTTAGCATAGAGAAAACACCTGTAGCTCGTTCACAGGTGAACATATTCGGCGGCGTTTCATGATTAGAGGAATCTTTTTGATGACGGGGGTGGAGATATTTCACCAGCTGTGGATAAGGATGCACCTATGACCTTTAAAGCAGAACCACCGGGCTGAAGGAGTAGCTCAGTGGTAATGTCTCTGCCATTGACCCTGGTTTGCGTGCCGGTGTCGGCTCCATGTGACCTTGGGCCAGTCACTTTATCTCCCTGTATCTCAGGCACCAAAAAATAGATTGTATGCTCTGCAGGGCAAGGGATCATTTTGCCTGCTGAAATGTCTGCACAGTGGTGTTCTCGCTAAATATATAATATATAATATAATATAACCTCTAATCCTTGATCTCCGTCTCCCACTGCTGTGATTATTCTGTAGACCTGATGCTGCTGCATTTAGAGACGTCTAGACCATGGGTGGTCAACTCCAGTCCTCAAGACCCCCCAAAAGGGCAGGTTTTCAAGATATCCCTGCTTCAGCACAGGTGGCTCAATCAGAGGCTCAGTCAAAGACTGAGCCACCTGTGCTGAAGCACAGACTGATTGAGCCAACTGTGCAGTAGCTGGGATATCCTGAAATATAAACAGAAAACAAAAGCGCAATAATTATATGTGATAATTAATAAACGTGCAAGTCTAATTGGTGACTAATATCATTGAATCAGATGCTGCCCAAACACCGACGGTCTCCCAAACTGCAACGAAACAAAACTAAGGCCGCGCTTATAGTGCTGGCAACGCGACCGATGACGTCACCCGTCGCCACTGGCGAAAGTTGTAATTTGATTTTTAGCGACGTCGCTGGCGACAATGCCAGTGACGTCACTAAAAGGGGCCGGCCGCCAATTTGATTGGTTTAGAGACAGTCACCTGTGGCGACTGTCTCTAAAAAAGAATCTAACTTTCCTGGCTTCAAAATTTTTGGTCGCGCCATGGTACTTACTATAATCGCTTGCGACGGAATAAATTTATTTGTCTCGGAGAGACGTCGCGTCGCCATCGCCAGGCACTATAAGCGCAGCCTATGCAACAAAGTGTTAACGGAGCAAACTGAAAGTGAATATGATACAATGCAGTGAATAAAGTGCTATAACCCATTGAATATATGGATAAAACACGAGTATCGCATGTAAACTGCAGCTCCGTGGAACAGGATCCTCAGAAGTGGACACTCCTTGGAAACCACATATAGAGAAGAAAGCACGAATGCATGCGATATGGGGCATTAACATTTTACTCTCAGCAGACAATCAACACAGAGGGGAAAAGGACAACTCACAATTTTCCCACTGGTTAAAAAGCAGAGTGACTTCGGGCGCACTCCAAACCCTACTCCGGACTCGGCCGCTTCTCGGTGTGCCCGGCTTCCCTGGTCTGCGTCTCTCACTCGCAGCGTTCCCGGGTCACCTAGGATCAACTGGTCGAGTTCCTGGTAGAGTGGTAGGATACTACGGTGGCCTCAGAAGTCCAAAAAGCCCAACGCGTTTCGGCTTCTCTATATGAGGTTTTTTAAGGCGCATCCACTTCTGAGGATCCTGTTCCACGGAGTTGCAGTTTACATGCGATACTTGTGTTTTATCCATATATTCACTGGGTTATAGCACTTTATTCACTGCATTGTATCATATTCACTTTCAGTTTGCGCCGTTAACACTTTGTTGCTTAGTTTTAGGATATTCTGGAAACCTGACCTGTTGGGCGGTCTTGAGGACTGCAGTTGAGCACCCCCTGGTCTAGAAGGTGAGAAACTCAATGAGGATCAGTGGGCGATATCTCCCATTCACTCTTCAAAATAAAATAAAAATCGTTTACAGTATAGTGGTGTGTATATACAAAAAACAAATGTGTATGATACATTGGTAATGAATTGCAACATTAATATATACATTCATTCTTATTCTTTGTAAGAAATCGAATGAATATAAATATAATAGAAAATGGTGTTTAAAGTAACAGTTAATGCTAAACTTTTTATGTAAAAATGCTGAAACATCATTGAGAGGAGAAAACAATTATTTTCCGCTGGCCTTAATTTAAGACGGGATCTCCGTTATTTTTATTTCGTAAGTGAAAAGGGAAGAAAGGGGATTGTAAGGTTGGACTAATGAGGTTGTGAATTCAACACCTCTTAACGGGTTATTTAGTAGGGTTGAGGTCATCGGTTTCTCTCATGGACAAGTAATTACCACACGGCTATTTGGAGAGTAGTGTTTAGATGCCACAGCATAAAAGAGAAAATGGAAGCTTTTGTATGTTTAAAAATTGTGGGGTTCACAGTGTCCCCTTTTGAAGAGGAATTTGTGTAAGACAAAAGACGGGAGATTCTTAGTTTCCTGTTGGATCTGGCCCAAAAGGCGAAAACTGTCTCGGAACAGAGAAGTGCTTGTTCGTTGTACAAAGCATGATTGATATGTTATCCACTGATAGACCGCAAATATCTCAAGCGAAGGGGAAATAAACCTTGGATTTTAGTTCCCGCAAGGAAACAATCCCAAAACAAAATAGCTGTTTGTTCACAGCCCGTTGGAGCTGCCTGTTCTGGCTGGGACACTTGTAGACTTTGTCCATGTTTGGGCAAGATGTTGCACACACGGCTTCTCTCTTTCCTCTTATACAGGATTCGGGTGATATTTGTAGACCTCAAGCTGTGTCTTTATGCTGAGGATTCTTCCGGGGAAACAATGGGTCCGTCTCCATTAAAAGTATTTTCTAGGTATACTAGAAGCTAAAAAGGAACATTAGCAGGGTGTGATGTAAATTACCTATATATGCACCTCATGAAGACCTTTTATAATCCAATCTCCAAATATATCTTATTGTAAAATCTGTTTCATAAGTACCTGCTGACTCTCAGACTTTAGATGATAATGTTTTAGGAAATTCCAGAGTCACCACAGACAAACTTTAGCTGTACTGATCTAGTTTGTCGCCAGTAATTCTTTTAGTGTATCTCCATATCTGGAGTCCGGCTTGCGTCAATATAAATGTTCTCATTATAATATCAGCGAACGCCCAAACGTTACTCCTAATAACTGCTCCCAAATTAAGATCCTCCAAAAAGATTCACCAAAGTGCTTTTATACATTGATTCAAAGAGACAAGTGTTCAAAGACTCTCTTCGCATCAGTTTCACAGCTGTATTTAAAAAAAAAATTGCCTTAATACTCTGACCTCTTAAATATATTGCTGCCAGGCATTCGGTCAAGCGGGTTGCTTACTTTCCTTCCAGCCATTCGAGTATTGGAATGCTAGTGTTACTACAGCTGGAAGAGAAGAAAACAAGTGGACACATGCAAACATTGACATAAGGATAACATTTAATTTTAAATGATAATAATGATCATTGGATAGAAGCTCATCAGAGGTCATACTACAAGACTGTGGTTATCAACCTGTGTTCCGTGGATACTATGTTTCTCTGAGAGGCCTTGTGTTGTGTGAGAATTTTAATAGCTCAGACAGGAGCCTTTCTCAAGAGCTCCTGTCTGAGGTGAAACGTTGAGCTATTAAACAATTAATATAGTGCTTCCCAGCACTCAGTGTGGAAAAACCAGACAAAGGCGTCAATGGAGAAATAACAGCGATATATTCAAGAATATTGCACTACATACGCCAACCCTATTCGGGGCTAGATAGGAACTTTACATGGACCACTGGCTAAACAATAAATCGCAAGTCTGGAGAGGGATGGAGGAAATACAAAGGGAATTATAACCGAGGGGGGGGGGGACAAGGGAGAGGGGGGAAAACAAAGGAAAAAAGGACAACGTGTAACAAACGCTCAGGTCAAGGTTATAAAATTATGGGGGGCAACATTTCGGGGACTACAGAGCCCCTTCAGGCCTGTTCCCACTAGGATAGTCTGTGGTACTTCCCTAAATAATATACCTCCACCCAATCACACCTCTCAAACAGTAAACGTATAACAAAAGAACAAAACTTATACCAACTACACCTTAGTTTTAAGTGATCAAGTTAAACATAGATCTCAGGAGAGTGCACAGATACCCAGGTGCAAGCTAAAGTAAACTGATACTAATCTTCCATTAGCTTAAGAGACTATTCTCTCTTATTAGCGCACAATACTACACAAAGACGCCTGAACTAAGATGAGTTTGGGAGGAAAGTCAATACAAATCCTCCAAATTGTGCTACTCATCAGTTTAAAGTCCTGTGCTCTCCACAAGGGTTCCTGCGTGGAGGTTTTTTGTTGCCTTTTTCACCCACCATAACTTAAAATGTAATGGTAAACCTACCCAGCCTAGAAATATTGCAAAGCAAGTATAAACCAACCTCACACTGATGATACCCATCAAGGCTGAAACATGTCTTTGAGTGGTTTGACTCGCTTTGTTAGTCCCATGCTGTGCTTAAAAGCTGTGTGAACGGCGATGCATCAGCTTAAATGGGCTCCATGTGTAGGGATATTCCAGGCAAAGGTGACACGTGTGCTCATTTGCATGTCATTTTCCAGAATGCCTTGCTGCAGTGGGAGCACTGTATGTTAGATGATAATGGTTGAAAGGCAGGGGTGCAGACCTGTCTAAGACATGTGAATGTGCTCACAAGTGATATTCTTTATTGGCTATATGCTAACGGTGGAGGTTTTTTGTTGCCTTCACCCACCATAACTTAAAGTGTGTGTGTGTGTATATATATGTGTATATATATATATACATATATATATATATATATATGTATATATACATATACATATACATATACATATATATATATATATATATATATATATATATATATATATATATATATATATATATATATATATATATATATATATATATATACATATACATATACATATACATATACATATACATATACATATACATATACATATACACATATATATACATATATACATATATACATATATACATATATACATATATACATATATACATATACATATATATATATACACACACACACACACACACACACACACACACACACACACACACACACACACACACACACACAGTCTCTTTCCCCCATACACACACACTCTCTCTCAATCTCTCTCTCACATACACATACACACACTCTTTCTCAGTACCTCACAGTATCTCAGGAGCGCTGGAGGGGAGAGAGGGAGGGGAGAAACACCCGGCTACTATCTCCCGCCCCGCGCGGACAGCGGGAGAGCACCGGAGGGGGGGGGGCGGTATCTCCAGACCCGCGCGCACAGCGGCAGAGCGCCATGGAAGGGGGGGGGGTGTATCTCCAGACCCGCACGCACAACGGGAGAGCGCCGGAGGGGGGGGGGGTGTATCTCCAGACCCGCGCGCACAGCGGGAGAGTGCCAGAGGCGGGAGAGTGCCAGAGGGGGGTGTATCTCCAGACCCGCACGCACAACGGGAGAGCGCCGGAGGGGGGGGGGGGTGTATCTCCAGACCCGCGCGCACAGCGGGAGAGTGCCAGAGGCGGGAGAGTGCCAGAGGGGGGGGGGGGGGTGTATCTCCAGACCCGCGCGCACAGCGGGAGAGCACCGGAGGGGTGGGGGGGGCGGTATCTCCCGACCCGCGCAGACAGCGGGAGAGTGCCGGAGGGGGGGTGGGGCGGTATGTCCCGACCCGCGCAGACAGCGGGAGAGTGCCGGAGGGGGGGGGGGGGGGGGCGGTATCTCCCGACCCGCACGCACAGCGGGAGAGTGCCAGAGGGGGGGGGTGTATCTCCAGACCCGCGCGCACAGCGGGAGAGCACCGGAGGGGGGGGGAGGCGGTATCTCCCGACCCGCGCAGACAGCGGGAGAGTGCCGGAGGGGGGGGGGGCGGTATCTCCCGACCCGCGCGGACAGCGGGAGAGTGCCGGAGGGGGGGGGCGGTATCTCCCGACCCGCGCGGACAGCGGGAGAGTGCCGGAGGGGGGCGGTATCTCCCGACCCGCGCGGACAGCGAGAGCACCAGGGACCGGGGGCAGGATGTATCAGTGTATATATAAATATTTTAAAGTGCATTAAATTCCCCCCACCTCAAGTATCTGTTAAAAATCCTCCATGACCGGATCAGTGCAGGTCTTGTAAATTACAGGAGCTGGCACAATTATACAGAAGGATATATAGAGGAGGAGGAGCAGCAGCAGACACACGCGCACACCCCCTCCCCCCCATCATTACTTACCCGTGAAGAGAAGGAAGGGTGGTTTGAAGTCCTGGCAACTCCATCCCGCGTCACAGCCAATCAGCTATCAGCTAAAGGGATTTTTTTTTTTTTTGAGCAGGGGATTTTTTTTTTTTTTTCGAGCAGGGGATTTTATTTTGCAGAGTAGTGGAAAAGTTACTGGCCACGAGCCAATATCCGATCGCAGCTGGCGAGTTGGCGACCGGGTTTGTCGAGCACTGTATATATACATACATACAGTGGTTGACAAATCACCAAAAAATCTACTCGCCACACAAAAAAATATACTCGCCACCTAGTACCAAACGTGTGCTGCTTGGGCCAATATTTACTCGCCCGGGGGTTAAATCCACTCGCCCGGGGCGAGCAAATGTATAGGTTTGTCGAACACTGTGTATATATATGTGTATATATATATATATATATATATATATATATATATATATATATATATATATATATATATATTCTAGTTTTTCACAGCAAGATCCACTTTATGAAGCTGAAGAAAGGGAAAGCCGGTGCACAGCAATATGTAAAAATCAATGCTGGAACCGGCAATATTTGACAAATGTATTGGCACATCTCTAAAACGGGGTGAAAAAACACTCTTGCGCGTTTCGCGCCTTGCTGGCGCTTTATCAAAGAGCTCCCACCACATATATTTTGTTTACTATATGTGAACATCCCTTGAGTTATTGCACATATGTTTTTTTGATGCACGTTGTCTTTGGGTCATTACCATATATTACCAGGATCCACTGTAACTAGCTGACGGTTTCCATCAAAAAATAGTGCTGGTCATTCCTTGATCCAACGTATGATGACCTGCAGCTTTGCACGAAGTGAAGTTATTGGTCGTGCTCCCTTTGGTGAGCACGAACCCTCTTTGTGGTAAATAATGGTGTACCTCAAAGTATTATAAGGGGAACTGGTCTTCCCAAAACACCCATCCATGTGACCTAGCATACTGTATGTGGAATGCGTACATACCTATTCAAGATCTTCTTTGAAATGCTTCTTATGAAATCACCCTGAGGCCGTGTTTATACCGAAAAACGCACATAGAGCGGCACCGCGTGGCTCCAAAACAAGTAGCATACATACAGTGAAAGTGCTCATACCGCTGGCGACGGTAACGGCGCACCATACTGCACAGCGGACGGCTGGGGAAGAGACATCCAAATTTGTTTTTCTCTGGCGACGGCCGTGTCACGTGTGCGGTTCAGCCAATGAGAGCGAACCGCTCACGGCCACGCCTCCGCCAAGCCTCCTCTGCCCTGTCTCCCTGGTATAATCAAGATGCTGCTCGGCGGCAGCGCAGGGTGATGTCACAGAATAGCGCTGTTGCCCTGCAGCTCTTGGTATAATCTCTGCCTAACAGGATGCATAAGGAGCATAAATAAGTCTTAACTGCTATTTGCACACACTGCATGTTGCTTAAAGTGATTTCTCCATCGACTTTAAAGTATCATCTGAAAGGTTCATTTTCATTGGAATGTGTAGCTTCTAGTTGGCTGCATACTTCTGTTTAATTCCCGTTGGACACTGTAGCACAGGACACTTCTCATTGCTGCGATCACATTGCTGGCAGCTGTCCTTGGGAGCATGCAGAAATGAACAGGAAGTTCAGCATTCATGAAATGGATAGAGCACATGGTCAGAATTCTTCAGGGGGGAAAAAATGGCTCCATCAAAGAATATTGCAAAACCGGGCGAAATTATATATATCTATATATATATATATATAGATATATATACATATATATCTATATAGATATATATATATATATATCTATATATATATTGTGACAAACGGCTTACTCCGGGGCTCCGTCGTTTGTCCGGGACTGTTTAGAACACGGTCTTTTAGGGTAGGTTAAATGATGAGGCGTCACGTACTGTTCCTTTAAACAGGCTATGCCTGGTTTATTCAGTCCCAGGCACTGAGACTGCCACAGTGCATACAACAGAAAACAGATCAAAACAAAAGCTGCTCACCTGAGCGATAACTTAACTTAGATATCCCTGACTCAGGGTTGGAAGTGGCTTTTCCACTTCCAACATCAAAACACGGTACTTTTGCAGTCTTACACAAATGAACAGAAAGATTGAACCTGTTTGGGGAAGAGGCTTCTCCCCTCTGTAGTTCAGCAGCCTTCCAGCCTCCTGGCTCTTGTGGGGACACCAGAGCAAACAGGAAATCAGTCTTTCATACCTGATTCCTAATTAGCATGACAGGTGACAGAAATCAGGCAGCAGACAAACTCTGGTCTGGATCTCTCATCCCTCAGTTCCAGCGCTTGCCAAACTGTGGGATGGAGTGTATGTATTATAAGGCTGCACTCCCAGGCCAAACAGGATAGAAACTGTCTAGTATCCTGGGAGCCCTATATACGGAATTTATTACCATCCCCTGGTTTCTGTCACATATCCTCCCCCCCAGCTCAGACCTCGAGGGATGAGCGACCATGGATATTAGGGAGTGCATCCTTGACAACCCGTCAGCATTGCCATGTTTGTGCCCTGACCTGTGTTCCACAGAAAATTTAAAGGGTTGTAGGCTTAGGAACCACCTGGTCACTCTAGCATTCTTTTCCCTGTTTTGACACATCCAGGTAAGGGGTGCATGATCTGTGACCAACCGGAATTTTCTCCCCAACAGGTAGTATTTGAGCGTCTCTACAGCCCACTTTATTGCGAGACACTCTTTCTCTACTATGGAGTAATTTTTCTCCTGGGGATTTAGTTTCCTACTTAAATAAAGGATGGGGTGCTCCTCACCTTGAGACTCCTGGGAGAGTACCGCCCCCAGCCCTACCTCAGATGCGTCGGTTTGGACTACGAACTCTTTGGAGAAGTCAGGTGTGACCAACACTGGTTGGGCACAGAGAGCTTCTTTCAGGCTTCTAAAGGCCTGTTCGGTTTCGGGGGACCACTTTACCATTAGCGGTCCTCTTGCTTTTGTGAGGTCAGTTAGTGGGGTTGCCTTAGTTGCAAAATTGGGAATAAACCTTCTATAGTACCCAATTAACCCCAAAAAGGTCCTTACTTGTTTTTTTGTAACTGGCCTTGGCCAATTTTGTATCGCCTCCACTTTGAGTGTTTGGGGTTTGAGTAAACCTCTGCCAATAGAATATCCCAGATACTTGGCCTCCTCCAGACCAATAGTGCATTTAGCGGGGTTAGCAGTTAGTCCAGCAGACCGGACTGCGTCAAGCACAGCTTGGACCTTTGGAAGGTGGGATTGCCAATCTTCACTATGGATTACCACATCATCCAGGTAGGCGGCAGCATACCGAGCATGTGGTTTTAAAATTTTATCCATCATTCTTTGGAATGTGGCGGGAGCTCCATGTAAGCCAAAAGGCAACACCTTATACTGAAAGAGGCCGTCTGGGGTTGAGAAGGCTGTCTTTTCTTTTGCCCTTTCTGTGAGGGGAACCTGCCAGTACCCTTTTGTTAGGTCTAGGGTTGTGAGATATCGGGCTTTGCCCAGTCTCTCTACAAGTTCATCTACCCTGGGCATAGGATAAGTATCAAATTTTGACACCGCGTTTAGTTTCCGGTAGTCATTACAAAACCTTGTTGTACCATCTGGCTTTGGGACTAAGACTATAGGGCTGTTCCACCCACTTTGGGATTCCTCAATTACACCTAGTTTTAGCATTTTTTTAACCTCTAAACTTATAGCCTTTCTTTTGGCCTCTGGGATTCTGTACGGTTTAAGGTTAACTCGGACCCCCGGTTCAGAGACTAGGTCATGTTCAATTACGCTAGTTCTACCTGGCCGTATAGAGAAGATTTCTTTGTTTCTTTTCACTAAATTCTGAACCTCTCGTTTCTGATGAACAGACAGGGTTTCAGCTATGCTAACCTCTGGGTCAGTTTCTTGATTCTCTGACGGACCTGGGGGTACTAGGGTTAACAAGACTTCTCTATCTTTCCAGGGCTTGAGTAGGTTTATATGGTAAATTTGCTCAGGTTTCCTCCTACCTGGCTGTCTTACCTTATAATTTACTTCTCCCACTCTTTCCAAGACCTCATATGGCCCATGCCATTTAGCAAGGAATTTACTCTCCACGGTGGGAACCAGAACTAGTACCCTATCACCTGGAGAAAAAATTCTGACCCTAGCACCCTTATTATATGTATTCCTCTGTGCTTCTTGAGCTTTCTCCATGTGTTCCCTCACTATGGGTAGGACTGCAGCAATGCGGTCCTGCATCTGGGCAACATGCTCTATTACACTTCTGTAAGGGGTAACCTCGTGTTCCCAAGTCTCTTTGGCTATATCCAGTAAGCCCCTTGGGTGTCGGCCATACAATAGTTCAAACGGGGAGAAGCCAGTGGATGATTGGGGAACTTCCCTAATGGCAAATAACAGGTACGGTAACAAACAATCCCAGTTTTTCCCATCTTTATCAACCGCCCGCCGTAACATGCTCTTTAAGGTTTTATTGAACCTTTCCACTAAACCATCTGTTTGTGGATGATAGACTGAGGTTCTGAGATGCTTGATTTTTAGGAGTTTACATAGCTCTTTCGTTACTTGGGACATAAATGGTGTTCCCTGGTCAGATAGAATCTCTTTAGGAATCCCGACCCGGGAAAACAGAACTACTAACTCTTTTGCTATGTTTTTAGCTGAGGTGCTACGTAGGGGAACTGCCTCCGGATATCGGGTGGCATAATCTAATATTACCAATATATGCTGATGTCCCCTAGCAGACTTTATTAGGGGTCCTACTAGATCCATAGCAATCCGGTCAAATGGTACCTCTATTATGGGAAGGGGTACCAATGGGCTGCGGTACGCCTTGAACGGGGCGGTGATCTGACATTCTGGGCATGAGGAACAATAATTCGTAATTTCTGCCAGAACCCCAGGCCAATAGAAGCTTCGGAGTACCTTTTCTTTTGTCTTTTCCACCCCTAGGTGTCCCCCCAATGGATGACTATGTGCGAGGTGTAATACTACGTTACGGAATGTCCGTGGTACCAACAATTGTTTAGTTGTAACTGATTTCCTTTTATCAACCCGATATACTAGGTCGTTCTCTACCTCGAAGTAGGGGTAAGCAAGTGACCTATCTGGTTGGCCAGGAGTACTATTCTGGTCCCGTATATTTCCCCTTGCTACCGCTAATGTGGGGTCCTCCCACTGGGCCTTCTTAAAACTCCCAGGACTGACCTCTATGTCAGCGAGGGTCTTATCCGGTTCTGGGGTGGTAAGTGTCTGCTCAACATCTTGATTTGGGGTATTCCCTACCAAAGTAGTGATGGGGAAGGGAATTTTACAGCACTCCTCCTTTTCCCCCTTCTTATTTGGGCCCTCGTCAACCTCCATTTCTGAAAAAGGGAAAGGATTTGTTTCTTCTAATACTTCATTATGGTCCGCTATTGAACTCTGGGCGCTATTCTGAGCGGGGGACCACATTTTTAGAAAATGGGGAAAGTCGGTCCCTATTAACACATCATGTGCCAGTTTGGGTACAATACCCACCTTGAAATCTAAAGAACCAAACTCTGTTTCAAAAAAAACATCAACAGTGGAATATTCATGATTATCCCCATGTATACAACAAATTGCCACTCTTTGTGAACTGTTTCCCTGTTTCTTCTTAATGGGCAAGAGGTATTCGGACACTAGTGTGACCATGCTCCCAGAGTCAAGAAGTGCCCGAACCCTCTTACCATTAACCTTTACAAATGCCCACAGATGGTTATTCAAGGGGTCCTCTGGGCTAGGGCCCATACATTGGGACAACAGCGAATAAGGTTCCACGCTGTTGCATTGCATGGGCTCATCATTTAGTGGGCAGATTTTTGCTGTGTGGCCCCTCTCATGACAATTTACACATTTAGGTACATAGTCTGTGTCCCACTTAGAGCCTTTTCCCGGCTCCCCATGTTGGCTATTGCCCTTAGTGTGCGAACCACTGTTGCTGGTGCTGCGTGAAGGTGGTCGCCGCTCTTCAGCGCCCCTTAACCCCGGTACCCTTTTACCGTCTCTGGAAGAGTCCTGGAACCTCGGGTAGTGGGGTTGCTCCACGACTGTGGGTTGCGGGTGCTCTTCTGCTGCATTGTACCTTTCTACGAGGGCCACAAGCTCATCCGCATTGTGGGGGTCACTCCGACTGACCCAACGGCGTAAGGCAGAGGGAAGTTTCCTCAAGAACTGGTCCATGACCAACCGTTCCACGATGTGGCTGGCTGAGTTGATCTCGGGTTGTAGCCACTTCCGGGCGAGGTGGATTAGGTCATACATCTGGCTTCGGGTGGCTTTATCCATCGTGAAGGACCATGCGTGAAACCTTTGGGCGCGAACAGCCGTGGTTACGCCGAGGCGGGCGAGGATCTCGAACTTCAATTTTGCATAGACGTTAGCTTCGGCTGGCTCTAGATCAAAGTAAGCCTTCTGGGGTTCGCCGCTTAGGAAGGGTGCGATTAGACCAGCCCACTCAGCTTCTGGCCATCCCTCTCTCTGTGCCGTGCGTTCAAACGTGAGAAGATAGGCTTCCACATCATCCGAGGGTCCCATCTTCTGAAGGTAGTGGCTTGCCCTGGTCATTTTCGGTACTGGGGCTGCCGCTGCCAGTGGAAGGTTACTGATAGTCCCCCTCAGGATCTCGAGTTCCTGCTGTAAGCCCTGAGCGAACCGCTGTTGCTCCTCTCTCAGCAAGCGGTTTGTCTGTTGCTGGTTTGCATTCGCGTTTTGCAGGGCTTCATTCGTCTGTTGCTGGTTTGCATTCGCCTGTTGCTGGTTGGCATTCGCCTGTTGCTGGTTGGCATTAATCTCTTGCTGGGCTATTAGCAGCTGTTGATGGGCTGCATTCGTCTGCTGCTGGTTTGCATTAGTTTCTTGCTGGGCTATTAACAGCTGTTGCTGGGTTTCATTCGCGTCTTTCTGGGCAGCGACATTGCGTACCAGCGCACCCACCACGTCTTCCATCTTGTTTGCAGAGGATGAAAAAAAACTTTTTTTTTTTTTTTTTTTCAAAGTTCTTCAACCCGCAGACCCCCTAGTGCTCTGCCCGCATTCTCCACCATATGTGACAAACGGCTTACTCCGGGGCTCCGTCGTTTGTCCGGGACTGTTTAGAACACGGTCTTTTAGGGTAGGTTAAATGATGAGGCGTCACGTACTGTTCCTTTAAACAGGCTATGCCTGGTTTATTCAGTCCCAGGCACTGAGACTGCCACAGTGCATACAACAGAAAACAGATCAAAACAAAAGCTGCTCACCTGAGCGATAACTTAACTTAGATATCCCTGACTCAGGGTTGGAAGTGGCTTTTCCACTTCCAACATCAAAACACGGTACTTTTGCAGTCTTACACAAATGAACAGAAAGATTGAACCTGTTTGGGGAAGAGGCTTCTCCCCTCTGTAGTTCAGCAGCCTTCCAGCCTCCTGGCTCTTGTGGGGACACCAGAGCAAACAGGAAATCAGTCTTTCATACCTGATTCCTAATTAGCATGACAGGTGACAGAAATCAGGCAGCAGACAAACTCTGGTCTGGATCTCTCATCCCTCAGTTCCAGCGCTTGCCAAACTGTGGGATGGAGTGTATGTATTATAAGGCTGCACTCCCAGGCCAAACAGGATAGAAACTGTCTAGTATCCTGGGAGCCCTATATACGGAATTTATTACCATCCCCTGGTTCTGTCACAATATATATATATATATTTTTTTTTTTTTAAACCTCCTTAGGTAACTCGTGTTTGTTTTTGTTTTTTTGTTTTTTCAGATTTAAAATGCGCAACAAAATAAAAGATACTCTTGTCTCGTTCTGAAAAGCTGTTGCACTTGTTGCTAGGCAACACGTTTTCAAGAACCCGTTATGTTCCGAATGCGAAGCCGAGGGGGGACTGTGGTTTACAGATGTACAAGCAGCCCAGAGTGAAAGCATTAAATGCACACTCCCTATGTGTCCATTGCAATAGGATGACCAGTGGCCAAACTAAATACCCTCATTTGTGTTTGTCTTCACAGTCACTGTATTCACCAGATCCTGGAGAGCGTCAACCACATTCACCAACATGACATTGTTCACAGGGACCTGAAGGTAATCTGTTCACTTTCACACTTGGTTATCATAACTGTATTCCATGTTTTACCATCTAATAACAAAGGAGGGAGAGGGAGGAGGGGGTATGATACCTGTTATTGGACCAACAAGTAGTTGATATGTTACAAGCTTTCGAACCTCTCAGGGTCCTTCATCGGGTGTGGCAGAAATACAGAAGCAAAAGGATTGTATACCGTGTTTGTCAGAGGGATAACTGGTTGCAATGGATGTTGAGAGGAAGTGGTAAATAAGATAAGGCAGAAACGGGTAGCCAAGTGTGAAAATTTACAAACTTAAAAGGCTATACTCTATTGAAATGCGACAGCGACTTGGACAAGTCAGGGAACATAAGTGGGAATAGTGTATATAAACATACATACACACTCTCATATCTTCTTATACTATATTAGTGAAAGCACTGTATGTTTGCCTGCCTGGATGTCCGGTGTCCCTAGGGGAAATCTCATTGGTCCCTTGGGTCGCCCGCCCCCGCACACCTCTCATTGGCCTGAGGCGGAGTGACGGCCCACACACACACACACACACACAACACAGCAGCTCTATACACACAACACAGCAGCTCTACACACACAACACAGCAGCTCTATACACACACACACACACAACACAGCAGCTCTATACACACACACACACACACACACAACACAGCAGCTCTATTCACACACACACACACACACACAACACAGCAGCTCTATACACACACACACACACACACACACAACACAGCAGCTCTATACACACACACACACACACACACAACACAGCAGCTCTATACACACACACACACACACACACACACACACACACAACACAGCAGCTCTATACATACACACACACACACACAACACAGCAGCTCTATACACACACACACCCTCTGTCCGCCCCCCCCCCCCCCTCACGTGCGCCGTCTTGCACTGGCTCCGGACGGGAAGCGCGGCCCTCCTACCCCAGCCGCTCCCTTACCTCCCCGGCGCTACCACCCGCTCAGGTAAGTCACTGTGCGTCCCGCCTCAGCCTCAGGCCCACTGCGCGTCCCGCCTCAGCCTCAGGCCCACTGCGCATGCCGCCTCAGCCTCAGGCCCACTGCGCATGCCGCCTCAGCCTCAGGCCCACTGCGCATGCCGCCTCAGCCTCAGGCCCACTGCGCATCCCGCCTCAGCCTCCGGCCCACACACACAGGCCGCTTCCTACCGCCGCCTGCACGCCTCACTCAGCAGGACGGCACATCGGGGGACCAAGCGGGCGCCGGGGGGGGGGGGGCGGGGTAGCGCGAGTCACAGGGAACGGGGGGGGAGTCACGGGGAACGGGGGGGGGGGAGTCACGGGGAACGGGGGGGGGGCCACCAGCCGAACCAGCAGGGGGACGGACGCACGGAGGAGGGGGGGGAAATGCCCATACATAAATTATGACAATACATAAGCCCACTGCTCTCCACCCCCCCCACTCCCCTTTCCCCCCCCACTCCCCTTTCTCCCCCCCCCCCGCTCCCCTTTCTCCCCCCCCGCTCCCCTTTCTCTCCCCCCTGCTCCCCTTTCTCCCCCCCCGCTCCCCTTTCTCCCCCCCCGCTCCCCCTTTCTCCCCCCCCGCTCCCCTTTCTCCCCCCCCGCTCCCCCCTTTTTCCCCCCCCCGCTCCCTTTCTCCCCCCCCCCGCTCCCCTTTCTCCCCCCCGCTCCCCTTTCTCCCCCCCCGCTCCCCTTTCTCCCCCCCGCTCCCCTTTCTCCCCCCCGCTCCCCTTTCTCCCCCCCGCTCCCCTTTCTCCCCCCCTTTCTCCCCCCCGCTCCCCTTTCTACACCCCCCCGCTCCCCTTTCTCCCCCCCGCTCCCCTTTCTCCCCCCCTTTCTCCCCCCCGCTCCCCTTTCTACACCCCCCCGCTCCCCTTTCTCCCCCCCCGCTCCCCTTTCTCCCCCCCCGCTCCCCTTTCTCCCCCCCCGCTCCCCTTTCTCCCCCCCCCCCCCGCTCCCCTTTCATCCCCCCCGCTCCCCTTTCTCCCCCCCCGCTCCCCTTTCTCCCCCCCTCTCCCCTTTCTCCCCCCCCCGCTCCCCTTTCTCCCCCCCGCTCCCCTTTCTCCCACCGTTTCTCCCCCCCCGCTCCCCTTTCTACACCCCCCCGCTCCCCTTTCTCCCCCCCCGCTCCCCTTTCTCCCCCCCCGCTCCCCTTTCTCCCCCCCCCCGCTCCCCTTTCATCCCCCCCGCTCCCCTTTCTCCCCCCCCGCTCCCCTTTCTCCCCCCCCTCTCCCCTTTCTACCCCCCCCCCCGCTCCCCTTTCTCCCCCCCGCTCCCCTTTCTCCCCCGCTCCCCTTTCTCCCCCCGCTCCCCTTTCTCCCCCCGCTCCCCTTTCTCCCCCCGCTCCCCTTTCTCCCCCCCCGCTCCCCTTTCTCTCCCCCCCCCCCGCTCCCCTTTCTCCCACCCCCGCTCCCCTTTCTCCCCCCCCCCGCTCCCCTTTCTCCCCCCCCGAAACCTTTACAACAAATACTCACCTATTGTTCCACGAGTTATAAATAATACTACCTATTACGCATTTACATCCCGGGCAACGCCGGGTCTCTCAGCTAGTAAATAGATATAATGCACATGTACACAATACATACACATACGTATCAACTACTTGTTGGTCCAATAAAACGTATCCTGCCATCTACTCCTTCTGCCTCCTTTGTTACTATGTGGAAGAAAGGACCAACACCGCTACTCACCCTTCTTTGCTTACTATGTTTTTCCATCTTACAGAACAGCAATGTTAACGTACTGGAACACAATGTCTGTAGCGTGCTCCATGTATAAATGTTGGCGTCTGCACTAGGAAATAGTGTTTCCTGGTTGGCCGATCCATACATTGGCTCAGCAAGCAGAAATACAAAAACATTATTGTTCCCTACAACAATTTGAGCAAAGTCTCTCCTGGAAATTGAACCAGTATAGCAGTCCTGGCAACTTGTGTTACAATGTGTTCTTAATAATTCGGCCTGGGGTCTGGACTTTTATGAGACTATTCAATTATGTAGAGGGCGTTATCCTTTCAGAAGAAATGGTGGTGCTCATTTATATAATCATGTATCAGGATGCAAAACATAGGTGCACATTGGTTACTGTAAATTTGTAAAGGGAGACCTGAGCCTGCTCTCCCGAGGAATATATCCCTCTGTTGGACAAACGCATGTGAAATGTTTTAATCTTTTCAAAGTACAATGACATCTGTGTATCTGCATCTTTTGGGTCCTAGTGTACAGTGCAGCATGATAATGTTCAGAGGGTGGTAGGGATACAGCTGCTGTAGTAGAGTCTGGGGGAGAAACCTGTTCAGATCCGCATTCCAGGGATCTGTAGAGGTCATGGGAGTTTGAGATACAATGTGACAACTGGGTACAGCTGAGGTCAGTCTTCAAATTGGGTTTGAGTGCGGCACCCTGTCCGTCTGCTGCCAAAGAGATTTACTGAATACCATTAGCATGTCTGATGGAAATCTCCCTCCTACTTGTGGTGACCATAGTGAATCCATTCCTCCAATTCCTTATAGGCAATTTGGGGTGTACTGGGGTACGGTATATCTCGCCCTGCCGCCTTTGATAGAGCCTTGTTTCTCAATCAGGCTTTTGTGTCATAAAACCAATTATAATGTCATTTTAGTGTTTTTGTTGATTTTAAAAAGTAAAATACAGTAATATGTACTTAGTTCTTCAAAATCAATTTAACTGTTGGATCATTTAAATTGTTGTTGGGAAAAGACTCGGGAAAACAACTCTCCGAAAGCTACCATTTACTTTTGTTTAGTGTCCCCTTTGCTTGGGGCAGTGTTTTGTGTACGACAACACCTGGGGCAGAGGAGTTATTCATGTGATAATGTTTTTTACGTTAATTGATTCTCAGGTGTTGAAGGCGACTCTATTAAGTACTCGCCTTAAAGCGACTCTATTAAGTACTCGCCTTAAAGCAGAAGTCCAGGCTGCTGTTTCAAAAATAAATGAATAAATACATTTCCCTTTAATATGTGCATCAATACAATCCACAGAATAAGTAATTAGTTAAATTGCTAAGAAGATTCGGCTTGGGGGTTCATTAAATGGCTGCACAGGAGTAATGACTCGGTATCTGTGAATTTGTAAATGGTGGCTATAGAAACAAAAAAGGCCTGTTACGTTATAATACATTAAAAATGTCATTCAGAGTTTCAAAAAATGCTACAAGTATTTTCTCATCGTTCAGAACTGATTTATTTCAAAATAAATACATGTAGGATATTGCTTGGTCTGCAGCTTTAAAAGCAAAGGAAGACCCCAAAGTTGTAAGGCAAGTAGTCCTCAGGCTACAATTAGGCAAGAGAAAGATTGCTTGTTTCTGCAATCGGAGACCCGAGTTTGAAATGTAGTGCTGTGACTGTCATGGAGTCTCCTTGTACCTCTTGTACCAAAAACGAAACTGTACATCTGGAGTCAGATAACCGATGCTTCTGTGCTGTTTTAATATGCACATGAATCATTTGCAGTCTCGTGCAAAAATGTAAATGGAAAATAAATGTTCGTTACTACAGTACTGCATCAAGAGCATCACGTCTCTTGACCTTGGCTAGGTCTTAGGATGTGGGTATAGATGAGCAGATGCATGTAACCAAATGTATGGCTGAGGCCCCGGTGTTGGTGCGGCACGTGCCGCTGAAATCCCCGGTCTGCGGTGAGCTGCAGGGGGGGGGGGGGGGGGCGCGACCTTGACATCACCGGCAGGTTCACCCTCATTGGCTGAACCACTGGGGGGCGTGGCCAGCGCTCCGTCGCAAGTCGTGAACACAGATTTCCTGTCTTCAGAGAAATCTGGTCGCGCAACGCGGAGGGCAAGGGAGCTAGTGGGCCCGACCCCATTGAGGGGGCGGTTCTTGTCCCTACAGCGCACGCCATAGAGCGCGCTGCAGCAGGCACCGGGGACCTAGCCTAACAAGTGCTTTTACAACCACACCTTCATTTACTGTGTTACAGTTGAGCACTTTCCTTTTTCATTTGCATTATTTTTCTCTCTTCACTGCAGCATAACCAGCTTTTTATGCATAAGCCTCGTGGGGAAATTGTATGATATACACAAGGCACTTGGGTGGCTAAGGAAAGGGACCTTAAAGAATCTGCACTCAAATGTGCTCCCACTGCTTTACTAGCATGTTGTGATCGCCACCTAGTGCCACTTCTAGATTACTGCGGCCTGCTTAAATAATGTAAAGCAAGAGGCTCATCGATTTTTGTACGTTCAGGGCCATATTTACCAAGTAGTGCTACTCCATAAAACATGTTCCATTACTGGAAGGCACCTTGCATGTCTTTCAAGTGAATGGGCTGTAATGTGTCTTATTGAGCAGCAGCGCTCAATGAATATGACCCACAAGAATCGCTCTTTCACCCCCTCCCTCCACTCTTCCACTCTTACTTCCATTCCAGCACACTGCCCTTTCTGTGCTTCCTTTCTACAGCCAGAAACAGACAATGCTGCAACTCGGAATGTAGAGTGAGGGAATTAATAAGCGTCTTTATTGTGCCACCTCTGACTATTGACCTATCTCCCTTCTGCAGCCTGAGAACCTGTTGCTGGCAAGTAAATGCAAGGGTGCTGCAGTGAAACTGGCTGACTTTGGACTTGCCATAGAAGTCCAGGGTGACCAGCAGGCTTGGTTTGGTAAGTTTCACATGTACAATATATATTTCTTTCCCACAATAGTTAATATGCCAGGTGTGCTTCCTGCAGGTTCCCAGCAGCGATAGTAAGAACATAGTTGTCTGTAATCCTACAGATGTAAAGTCAGGATCCTAGAAGATCCAGTGATTTGTGCCCCATTGTGTAACACTTTAGGATCTCTTGACACAGTACCATTACTTTTTAGCAGAACATTAAACTGGCTTCACTAGTATTCCCACTAAGCAGTGGTCCTCAAACCTGCCCCCCCCCCCCAACAGGTCAGATTTTTAGCATATCCCAGCCTGAGCACAGGTGGCTCAATCAGAGGCTCAGTCAAAGACTGAGCTTCTGATTGAGCCACCTGTGCTGAAGCAGGGACTGATCGAGCCACCTATGCTGAAGCAGGGATATCCTGAAAGCCTGACCTGTGGGGCTTGAGGAGTGGAGTTGAGCACCTCTGGGCTAGAGGATAGCTTCACACAAAATAAACTTGACGTTAGTGCACAAGCTTCAGGCAGCAAAAAAATGGTTGAAATAAATACAAAGTTGTGACTAAAACAATTGCACTTCCTTCTTTCTTTTCCTCGCTGGATAGGGTTTGCAGGCACTCCCGGTTACCTCTCCCCTGAAGTGCTAAGAAAAGACCCTTATGGAAAACCAGTTGACATATGGGCATGTGGTAAGAAAGCGTAATCTGTTATTGTATTGCGATTTAGAGCTGCAGGAAGGGATGAACGGTGGCACTCTGCTGCTAACCAACCCTATGTGTGCAAGACCTCTCCATACATCTCCCCAAATGAAGTATTTACATTTTATACATTGTGCACCAGATGCATAAAACATGGATGTCCCCTCTTCTTTTTGCGGCTATGCTCTTCAAGTTCAGCTGCACATCTATGAAGAGTATGTAAAGCATTGGGAGAGGGCAGAGTTCTGGGTGCTAGAATAACAATGTTCACTTGCATCAAATGTCCAACACCTGTTTTTTTTTATATATATTTCAGGGGTGATTCTGTACATATTACTAGTGGGTTACCCTCCTTTTTGGGATGAAGATCAACATAAACTCTATCAACAGATCAAAGCCGGAGCGTATGATGTAAGGAAAATAACACGTTGTCCTGCATCCTAATCTCGGCTCACACCGAGGCTTGCACTGCTGAGATCATTGGTTCAATATAAGAGCTTGACGGACGTTGTTCTATAAATCATCCCTGCACTCATTTGAAGGGATAGAATTGGCTGTCTGCATCACTATATATCATTTCATGAAATCTTAAGAGAGGCACACCTGTGTATATAGCTGGGAAACGGCAAACATGCCAGAATAAAGGAGGATATTCATGCATCTTATGTATGTTCTCCTATAAGTGCGTGCGTGCGTGCGTGTGTGTGTGTGTGTGTATATCCGCTCCCCCGCGCACACGTATATACTATATATCCCAAACATGCCAGAATAAAGGGGGATATTCATGCATCTTATGTATGTTCTCCTATAAGTGTGCGTGTGTGCGTGTGTGCGTGTGTGCGTGTGTATATCTGCTCCCCCGCGCACACGTATATACTATATATCCCAAACATGCCAGAATAAAGGGGGATATTCATGCATCTTATGTATGTTCTCCTATAAGTGCGTGCGTGTGTATGTATATCCGCTCCCCCACGCATACGTATATACGTGTATATGTATGTACACACACACTATATATCCCAAACTGCCAATTGACCCAAGTGATGCTATAATTGCCTTGATATATTTACACAACTATGCATACTGCATAAATGACACTACATCCTCTCGGGAACATTTGTTATAGGTTTTTGCCACGCTTACACGGTGCGTCATTCGTCGAGACCTCCTCTTACTTACCTGTCTCTCTTCTGCAGTTCCCATCACCTGAGTGGGATACAGTGACTCCCGAAGCGAAGAACTTAATTAATCAGATGCTAACAATCAACCCTGCAAAGCGTATCACAGCAGACCAGGCTCTGAAGCACCCATGGGTCTGTGTAAGTAATGCATGTGATTGCAAAATGGCATGTGATTCAATGTTATGAGGTATCAAAACGTATAATACCAAGAGTTACTAAGCACAAATACTTCTTATGAAACCCCTTATGTGTTTAGTGTGGAAATCACCTGCGGGGTTCTATTAGATTCAGGGAATTGTGTATTTATTAACATTTCTCCACATTTCTGCATAGCTGCAGCAGACATTGTTTTCCCAGAAAGCACAACGCATCCCAAAGTTTAGATTCCCCTGTGAACCGGATATCTTTGCCCTATTTCTTGTTGCAGACCAACTTTAAATAAGTCTTTTTTGGGGGAGGTGAGAATAGAGTTTTCTCTAAGTTTGGGGATTCCCTATTATAGTGGTTCACTGTTTGGGAAAATAAGCATTAACTATAGATTGGCATTGATTGTTATGCCAGGTTCACTGCCACTAGTATGGATATTTTGTCGTTGATTTATACCCATTTACAATGAAGTTTGGGCACTCGCTGTTTCAAACAAGCTCAGTACTCATGAGGAAAAGACCTGTGGGATTTGGAAAAGCTTTGTACATGCTCTTGCACATATAAAGAGATGACGATCTCTGAAAATGTTTTTATAACCTATGACCAATCTGTTTGAGGTCACTAATTAATATCAGCCTTCTCTATTCCACGGAGTCCATTAAAAATTCAGTGGATACATGAACCAGCCTCCCTGTAAAAGGTAGAGGGCAATATAGTAGAAAAATGAAAACATACTGGGGTAGGCACAGTGCCTTCTTAACGCATGGGCACGCTGGGCAGTTGCCCGGGGCCCCACGAGCATAGGGGCCCGATGCTAATCTATGCACAGACCAGAATATAACTCTAATTTTCCGATCACCCGCCTCAACATTCAAATCTCCCGCTAACTCGGTAGAAGGAGAAAAATTACGACTTGTAGCGGAGAGTTGGCAGCGCCCAGTGCACTGCTTTGCCCGGGGGCCTATAATGCTGTTAAGACGACCCTGGGTAGGCATAAGAGAACGAAAGGCCATAGGTGAATAAGGATATCCAGATTTTTCGAAAAAGTAGGAAGTTAAGGAAACCCCAAATGTTACCGCTCTGCTGTCGGCTCCAAGGGTTCAATGTGTGTGCTGTTGTCTTGATTAGAATGTAAGATATATATATTTTTTTATTCCAGCAACGATCTACCGTTGCCTCCATGATGCACCGACAAGAGACCGTGGAATGCCTACGAAAGTTCAACGCCCGAAGAAAGCTTAAAGTGAGTCCCACTTTTTCCCCTCTGTTTTTGACTGCTCGTCCTTTCTTTCCATCTGTGCTTCTTCGTGCAATTAAATCCTGTTTTTACTGCTTTTTGTTTTCAGTATTGTTTTGTATTTTTGGGGAGTTAAAGTAGCAAAAAAAAATAGTTAGTGGGGAGATTTATTTTATTTTTTTTAAACATAAAAAAAAAACCTAAGATACCAAAAAAGACATTTAAAATACTTTTGCCAGTTAGGAGTGTACAGCCGTGTTAATTGACGTAACATTGCAGTGTGCTAATTTTTCCTATTGAAGTCTTGAAGCTAGACGCAGTAGTGATATTTTTTAGAAATGGAATCGCCTTAGGGCAAAGAAATCGGGCCGATATTGGCCCCAGATTGCACTGTCATAATAACCGGCGAACGCAATGTGCTAAATCTTTTATTAAGAGATGGGGACAAACATCAGGAGCCTTCAACTAATGGTATCGCCATTCTGCTACTGCCTGGTTCTCAACTCCAGTCCTAACGACCCCTCCAACAGGTCAGGTTTTCAGGATATCCCTGCGTCAGCACAAGTGGCCGAATCAGTCCCTACTTCAGCACAGGTGGCTCAGTCCTTGAATGAGCCACCTGTGTTGAAGCAGGGATATCCTTAAAACCCACCCTGTTGGGGAGGGTCTTGAGGACAGGAGTTGAGAACCCCATGTAGTAAGTAATATAGGGATCCAGGAAATTAACAAACCGCGAAGCCAGAATGACATTAAATATCCTGCTTTCATCAAAAGGTTTGTATACAGCTGGGGGGTGGGGGCGGGGGGGAGAGAAAGCCTGTTACTGAGCGATATCGTTGAAAGACAAACTATTTGCAATTAAAGAACATGAAGCTGTCCTCTCACCGCGTGTTAGGAACAGCTTATTTTGCATATAGAATACTTATCTGTTCCACTCCAGTCTCTGATTTATTTTTTTTGTTTAGTAAACTGTATCGATTTAGGGAAATTCATGGAAATCATTGCCATATAGGGCAGCAAGTTATTGAAGGTTGAGTTTGCCTTCAAACTCTTTGAAAGGCTTTAAAGCAGCTGTCCAACCTGCCATTTTATAAAAAAATAAATGTTTTTCCCCCCCCCCTTTTAATATGTGCATCAATACAATCCACACAATAAGTAATTGGCCAAGTTGCTGATCGATCCGTTCTCCTGTGATTTATCGGCGACAATTTGGCTCGGGGGTTCACTAAATGGCTGTCGGTGCAGCAGAAGAGGACCAAAGATGTAAAGTTCTGTGGGGAAGATCATGTGACCAGGCAGTCACTAGATACAATTGGTGCACTGCTAATTGGTGAGAGAGGGCAGGGCTCAAAACGGTGTGTGCCAGAGCCTGTTTCATAAGAGGAAGGGGGTGTGACTCTGTAAATGTTTGCTATAGAAACAAAAATGCTTGCTACATTATAATACATAAAAAATGTAATTCAGAGTTGTTTAAAAAAAATGCTACAACTATTTTCTCATAGTACAGAACTGATTTATTTAAAAAATAAAATAAAAAAATAACACGTAGGATATTGCTTGGTCTGCAGCTTTGATGATACAGGGAGCACCTAATGTCCTCTGCTAAACCAACCAAAGACTATGTCTATGCAGCGATCTTACACTACAGCCTTCACCGATAACCGTGTCCCATTGTTTCTTGCAGGGTGCAATTCTCACGACGATGCTGGTTTCTCGGAATTTTTCAGGTAAGTCTGCTTTGGAAAAGGAAAAATGATTGCTTACAAAATAATAATAATGCTTTAGGTGGAGGCACCGCAGAGCATGCTGTCGCCGCCCCCGCCGTGGCAACGGGAGATTTGTTCAAATGAATCGTTGAAATGTTACTCGGACGATTTGATGCAAAACTTGGTTTGTGGCTTGAAGGTCAAAGCAATGGCAGGGAGCCACGTAAGGAGAAGACCGTGGCAAGGTAGGAAGCAAATTGCATTAAGAGTCAAATATGTGCATTATTAGAATGGACCTGCAGGTGCAATACCTTAAATGTGGGGAATTGAAGTGGAAAGCTGTGTAGTAGGGTGACAATTAGAATGTTATGTATGACTAAGGGACTTTCTCTATGTGTCCGATATCCAGTCTTGACCAGAAGGGTTTGCAATCCCTCCCAGTCCCCTGTGCTATAGAAGTGTTAAAGCCCTCTTTCTTAATAATCTTCCGATTCAGCCTCTTCTCTTTATTTGTGTGACTTTTTTTGGACAGTCCAGCACTGAAGTCCTTCATACATACATTAGAGTAAATAATGTGTTTTATGGCATTAATGCAGGGGTGCTCAACGCCAGTCCTCAAGCCCCCTTCCCCCCCCCAGCAGGTCAGGTTTCCGGGATATCCCTGCTTCAGCACAGGTGGCTCACAGTCCCTGCTTCAGCACAGGTGGTTCAATCAAGTGCCTGCTTCAGCACAGTTGGCTAAATCAGGGGCTCAGTCTTTGACTGAGCCTCTCCGCTACGTGTGCTGAAGCTGGGATATCCTGGAAACCTGACCTGTTGTGGTGGGGGGGGGGGCTTTGAGGACTGGAGTTGGGCCCCCCCTGCATTAATGGATAGTATTACTGTGCCCTAAACAACGGAGTTATGCAGCACTGCTGGTTACATCAAAATACTATGCAGGTTTTGACTTGCATGATATGAACATGTGGTCCCTTCGAGTTTAACCACATTCTTTTGTCAGAAAACCATCTTTTTTCATTTTTTTTTTTTTTTTTTAAATCAAACCCTTTATGGATGTACCTATGACAACCCTAACTGATTCATGTGTTCCTGTGATGTAAACTATTGCCTATTTCTAAAACCTCACCAATGAAAGCCCTACGTGAAAATATTGGGAAATAATATAAAGTGATATGGTATTACCTTTGATGGTATGTATATGTGCGATGTTGAATCGCAAACACCTTTTTACCTTTTAATTGTTAACTACAACATCAATAAATATAATTGATCTTGAAATGCATTACTGTATCAAGTAAAAGCAGCCACTAAAAAATAATGTTCTACCGACTGTCTGGAATTTGTAGCGTATTCCCCTATAATTTAGAAATGAGGCACAAAGTACTCTTATGTTGTACTCGCTAGTCAAACAAATCCAGGTCTCCTCTGGGACAGAGGTACAAAGTGGAGCCCTACTCACAAGTTCACCATGCAATTCTTCGTTTACTGTGACAGCCAAGAACAGAGGAGGAATAACGTTGCAGGCCCCATATGGACCTTTCTTTAGAAGCCCATAGAAACGTTGTTTCGCCTCTGTTCTTGGCTGTCACAGTAAAGGAAGAATTGCATTGTGAACTTGTGAGTAGGATTCTACTTTATACCTCGGTCCCAGAGGAGATCTGGATTTTGAGGCGTTTGTTTGTCTGTGCGGTCGGTGTTGGCTGCACAAGCCGGATTCTCCTCACCTGAAACTTTTTCCCCGCACTTTGAAACTGTCCTCACCAGTCAGAATTAGTGACTCTTTGAATGGAGACAGCTGCCATTTTTTTTGCACTCCCCAAAAGATGAAGCAATGCAACTAGATGCGTGTGGAGGTTAGGCTGGCAGATTACAGGACATAAAAATAGTTATTAGAAGGCAACATTAGTTTGAAGTTGCTCCTTTAAAAATGTATTTACCTTTTCTTCATATACCTTCTGACAGCTATTCATGTCTGTAGAATGTCACTTATATATAAACACACACGCATTAAATAGATATATATATAGATATCAAGTTATATAATGAAAGCCTGAATACCTGCTCACCTTGGATCCAGCCAACGCTGGCTGAATTCCACTGTTTGAATATCCAAATAAGAGGGGCGGTTATAAGAAGACAGAAACCTAACATTCTACTTAATGAATGAAGATAGAGGGTTTGTGTTTAGAACGCATTTCTCTCACGGAAGGCAGAGTACATGATATTTTGTAGGGAGTGACGCGTGATTGCACCTTTTGAGACAGGAGGTGGCCAACTGCAGTCCTCAAGGGCCACCAACAGGCCAGGTTTGAAGGATATCCCTGCTTCAGCACAGGTGGCTCAGTTGTTGATTGAGCCACCTGTGCTGAAGCAGGGATATCCTTCAAACCTGGCCTGTTGGTGGCCCTTGAGGACTGCAGTTGGCCACCCCATGTTTTAGGAGAATTTGGGTATATCTGGCCTTTTACACTGTCCCCAAGGCCCACTGTGATTTGTTGCTTCTCTTTCCGCCCTTTACATTTTGTTGCTGGCACATGGAAGGTGGAATTGAATGTTTTCCATGACCTAACTCTCATTGGTATTTGGATTTTCTTGCAAGAGAGCTTCCAGCGTTACCCGAGGGGGGAAGTGACCGGTGTTAAGTTTAGAAGCAATTCAACTTGTGCCTTCAGTTTACATATTTTTGTCTCTCTCGCTCTCTTGTCTTCTTTATTATCAACAACATTTGCCTGGAAACCGCTACCGCTGATCCAGTGATTGATGATCCGCTGCTTGTGACTTCACTCCTTGTGCTTTTTCAATGTCTTTGACGGTTAAACAAATGTGGAGTGTCCTGTGTTGTCACGATATATTTAGGTTCAGAAAGTAAAAGGCGTGATTTTAAAGCTGCTCTTCCAGAAACTGTCCAAGTGTTAATGTTTGAGGGCAGGTTTTTTTATAATCCTGCTAGGGGACCTATAGGTGAATGCGCTGGTTTAGCACAATCTATGAAAACAGAGCACATATGGAATTATTAGTTCATGAATAATTAATACATTTCTCTGTGTGAACTGCCGTGGAAGTAGGTTGGGGCAGGGTCAAACAAATAATTGTTCAATTGACTTTACAAATACAGCTCAACCCCCTTTTAACGCTGTGCTTGGGGTCCAAAGAATCACATCGCGTTATAAGCGGATCGCGTTAGAAATAATGTACAATTGTATGCATTGTACAATAAAGTGTTTAAGATACCAATAATCGTGTTGTAAAGTCGTCATACATACAAAAATTGGGAGCCACGCTTGCATCGAGTTGTAACGGGGTTGAGCTGTATTTGTTTTCAACATCACGTTAATTGTTAATGCTGTCACTGCTCTAATGAAGAGGACTGCATTGTTTCTAACGGGTTGTGCCCAAGTACAAATAAATATATTGCACAGCCAAAAAGTCGGAGAGATGTGATACACAGCAAAGTGAAACGCTTGTAGCAGTATTAGAGGCAATCCAAGCAATACATATTAAATACAAATAATTAACAAATATATCTTTTTTTGTTTTAATATATGTAGCCGTTGATGACCTTTATTGAAAACTAACTGCCTAAGCTGCAGATCAATTTGTTCTCCTGTAATCGATCAGCAAAAATCCTGCTTCCCAGGGTTCACTAAATGGCTGCCTTTCAGTTGAAGTCAATCCTGCAGTCAGTGTAACTCAGCAGATACACTATGTTCTTATATTACGAAGGTAACATTATCTATTTGTACAGTTTGCAGCTCAAACTGCTGGGAACATTGGCAGCAAATTATAACAAACAGGAAAGTGTTGCAAAGATCTTAAACTGCTGGGGAGGTGGGCTAAAACCTGCTATAGAAATCAAAGGATGTTCAGTATTGTAAAACACATTAAAAATGGAGTTGAATAAAAAATAATAATAACATTTTTAGTAAGTATTATCTAAAGTAGGGGTGCGCAAAAATGTTTTCCGCTGCACCCCCCTGCCGGCTCGCCCCCCTGCCTTACCTTGCCTCTGTCTTTGACGTTACGTGATGTCGTCATTTGACACGGCGTTGCCATGGCGACGCGTCACCAGAAGCCGCCGGAGCCAAGGTATAGGAAGTTACGCAGGCGTTCGCTGCTCCCCCGGATTTAATTTAAATGCATTTGGGAAGCGCTCGGGGCCTCTCTAACCTCAGCACCCTCCTCCCCCTGAAAACCTGCGCCCCACTGATCCAAGGCTAGAGAACTGATTTATTTTAAAATAAATAAATAAAACACGTAGGATATTGCATGAATTGATCCTTCAAAAATTCTTGCATTGCAACTATAAAAAGAAAAAGGTCACAAGGTTAGAACAAAGTCTACATCAGGACATTCGTGGTTTGCTGGAAGATGTGGTCATCTGTGGTCATCTGACCAAAGTTTGAACCCTAAATGGGAGGTCAGTCTCATAGAAGTAATTACGTGCATAATTGTTTACCACAATATATTTTTCACCCAAACTCTTAAAATTCATGGCAACAGTAGGAAGGATCTTATTTTATTAAATACTCTTTATTATATATTATGTGTATATATATATATGTATATATATATATATATATATATGTGTGTATATATATATATATATACACGCACGCACGCACACACACACACACACACACACAGTGAAGCTGATGGCAGGTTACAGTATGATCATTTGACCAATTTAATCTGCCCATTTTCATGCAGAATCTACCCCCCTATTAAGTACGGTGTGATGTGGGGTAATGCACAGTTACCGATTGAGTGACTTCTATTCACATGGGTGGATGTGAACGCATTTTTGTCTGTTGCCCTGACTTCTCAGTATATTGAATATTTGCCTTTGATGTGGACAATTATTCCAATGATTGCATCCGGGGTGCATTTTGCCTGTTACAACTCCTTTATCTGTGCATCCACTACTGTTTCCAGTAACAAATGTTGTTCTCATTTTTGATTTGTATGCATTTACCAACCTTCAGCTTTATAATTATCTTCTTTCTCCGAGCCATCGGCTTGTGGTTCTTTTCAATTTGAATGAAGTGTTGGAAAGGAACTGGCCCCACTGTTAGTTTATTGGAGGGACCATGGGAGGTTGAGAGGGGAAGGTCCTTTTATAGAAAACCTAGCACTGTTTCACAATGAATTCCCATGTGCTCAGATGGTTGAGTTGGGCATTACATCCTGATTTATATTTGGGACATTCCTTCTCTTTGCCAAGTCCTGCTTGGTATAAAAAGGGCTAGTTATGCCTGACATGTTCTAAAAGTAACTGCACACCTTAAAAATAAATATCTAAATGGGTTCAACTGGCTACGCTTGGCGCTACAGATTTCCTGGCTGTGATAGGAAGGGGGGGCTCCCTACTCTCTATTGGATCCTGCAGGTGTCATCAATGCATGGCTCCAGTTGCTGAGAAAATGTTTCATGCTCATGTGTATGTCTTCTAAGAGGCACACAAACAGAACTATTGGCTTCGTAGTCGGCCATTACCCTGTGATACTGAAGACCCAATGTGAAATAGTTGTGGCCTTGGGGAGTCATTGAACGGTGTGTACTGTGAGGTGTCACAGTGAGATTGTAAGTTCTGTGGGGCAGCAATATACAAGAACATATTATTGTGTGTGTGTGTTTTAAACACTTATTCACTGCCTTGTCTTTACTGTCTTCATGTTATTTCACTTTTAACCCAAATGAGAAGTCTTCAGAGCTGAAATCCTTCTCCTCCTGAACCCTGCAGCCACTGACATGCAATTCCTGTTTTGGCAGGAACGCAGTGGGGTGCAAAGGAGTAGTACCACAATTTCCTCCTCCTCCCACAATCATTTTGCCTATCCCTGCCTTTGTTTTCAAATCGCCCCTCCTGTCCCTTTGCTCCCCCTTGTTTTTTTTAATTTGCCGTTTTATTCTTTTTGCTTGCGTTGGTCGGGCGGACTTTACCAGCACATAAGAGAAATGATGAAATGCTTGAATCCAGGGGGCATTTTCTAGTGTGTGTCTGTGCAAAGCCAGCGATGTTAGGAGGTAATGTAACCCAGAGACACATAGCTCTTGTGAAAGGGAAAGACCACAGGTGGGACATTTCACCTTTTAACATTTTATGTCTTCTGTCTGATCACTAAACCACCATCAATTCAAATGAAAGAAAAGACCTGCACACGATCTTAGTTACCGCTTGAGGGTAAAATATAATTGGTTTTATTTCTTAACTTGTATTTGATTTTTCTTCCCAACAACACACAAACCACCATTGGACTTTTATCTTCTGTGCTTTGCAAGTTCTTCCCCAACCACTTCTCCAGGGCTAATCTGAAACTAATGTACATGTTCATCTTAATGTTTCTTTTCTTTTCACTGAACTTTGTTTTATATCACTCCTGTTTTATTTTTATCAACGCTAATTTGACTTGCATCTTGCTTTTTCATGTTGCTGATTTGGGGCTTTGTTGTGGCTCCTCCCACTGAATTATTTTGTCCAATCAGTTGGCAGGCAGACCTCCGCCTCCGTTGTGGCCGCCACCAGTGCTGCCAGCTTGGCTGAGCAAGGTACGTGGCATGAGTTTCCCATACCCCCGACCACCTGAACCTCAGCCTGATGATGCTCCTTATGACTCCCTCATCTTTTGGTTCCTTCCTTACCCCACCCTCATTCTCCTGCCCCTGGTGAAAATGCCTGCATGCTCAGGGGCAGGACACGATGTATCCCTAGTGGTGAAGATTGGCATGGCAACCAGATTACCCCTAAAATGTGGAGTCTTTGTTCTGAAAATACTGGAAATCAGCTACTAACCTGACTTGCATGCTGGTTACTTGTTAAAATCCCCATCTCTGCTAAAGCCTGTCCTTTCTTATTACTCTGTTTGGAGAGAGGAGAAGGAAAGTGGTTAAGTAATAGCTTCACTGACGCTGATGTTAAATCTTACAGCAGTTTTCATTCAGTGGTGCACGGAGCAAACACATTTCAGTGCCTATATACTAGGTGACGAGCAAACTGTTTTCCATGCTAAATGAACAGATAGAGTAGAATTATGGAATGAAAATGACCTGTTCTCAATAAACCTCTGTTTGGCATTTATTTTTGGTAGGCTCAGAAAGGGGCTGTGACTACATTACTTGTGTTGAGGAGAATAAACAGAACTTTTGGGGGACGTTCCAATGTAAACACTGCTCTAGATTACTAGGTTGTTTTAAGTGTAAAATTGTGAGGTTATCAGCTTCTGGTAACGTTGGCCTTTTTGAGCAGAATTTCTTTTATAAAGGCAGGAGTGGCGACACATGGGGGCTCTTGAAATTTAGCCTGAAGATGCTACTAAGATTGCTTGTCACCTTAAAAATAATATCCGTTGCTAGTACTATCGGCTAAACCAGGGGTGGGCAACTCCAGTCCTCAAGGGCCACCAACAGTTCAAGTTTTAAGGATATCCGTGCTTCAGCACCGGGACTGAGCCACCTGTGCTGAAGCACAGATATCCTGAAAACCTGACCTGTTGGTGGCCCTTGAGGACTGGAGTCACCCACCCTCTGAGCTAAACATATCCTTGTAATGTTTGCTAAGTAGATTAAAAAACAGTGCAAGAAAATAGATTTTTAGCTCTGCTGTTTACAGTCAGTCATTTGGTAGAACACTGCTAGAAACCATTTGTTATTTAGCGAGAAGAGATTAAAGTCTAAACAAAGGAATTGACACATTAAATTATGATGGCTGGAACAACTGTACTGTCTATTGTCTCCATCCTGTTAACGATGCTGCCAGCTGTCCTTAGGAGCAAGATTATAGAAGTAGAAGTTTAGTGGTCAAAAGGGAATGCATGTGTCAAAAGTCAACACACTGAGGAGGTTAGTCAGAAACTTGTTTGTTCAGAAGAAAGCAAAAATTAACATATGCAACCAAGTACTTTTTGTTTTGTTTTTGGGATAATTAAATATGACGTTCATTGTGGGTTTTTTGAAAAACAATCCTGGTTGCTGCAGTTTTCAGTACTCTGTTGCTTTAGATACTCACTTAGGAACGAGCCCCTGTCTGAGTAGTGTCTAATCATGTTTGGAGTAACGTGGTGACTTCCACAATGTCACAAGTGTGGAGGGAACGGCCCAGTAACACGTGGCACGTCACTAAGGCCCCTAACCTGCCAGTCCTTGTGGCATACTGGAAGGTCACTTGGACAGGCAAAGCGTTAAGAGATCCACACAGAGGACTTCGAAGAGAAGGTTGAGTATCTCTGTAATACAAGTGTTACACAAATAATCACGCTGAGTAAAGCATGTCTATGCTGGTGGTAAGAGAGAAGAGATGGCTTACAAAAAGGTCAGCAACAGAATTGCTTCCCCGATTTGACACTTCAGTTGTAGTACTCGTGTTTCAGAGTATAAAGCACCAGTTCCTAGTGCTCCATTTACAAAAATAAAATAAAAAGTGATAAGTAGTCTACCACTTATTTTGTTTTCTTTGTTGCTGAAAACATCTTGCTCTTTCCTTGGCTGGTGTCCTAATAATAATACATTTTATTTATATAACGCTTTTCTCCTAAGGGGACAAAGCACTTCACAGTTGCAACAAGGAAAAAAGAAGAAAACATTTAAGGTTTTAAACGAGACTAAACACAAGGAAAGACACAATACAGGATGGGATGGCACAGTAGCTATTAAATGCCAGACAGGTTGTGATCCCTTAATTAAATGCCTGGGTGAACAGGTAGGTGTTGAGTCTGTTTTTATAGATTCCCAGAGAGGGGGCCTCTCGAACTGTACGAGGCAGACTGTTCCAGAGAGTGGGAGCAGCGTGGCTAAAAGCTCGGGCCCCAAAGGAAGTCCGGGAGATTCTGGGAACTGTTAAAAGTCCTTCGCCTACAGTTCGAAGTGAGCGAATGGGAGTGTAGGGAACTAGACGCTCTCTCAGATACAGTAGCTGGGACTCTTGTGCTTTGAATATCAACAAGCCAATCTTGAAATAAATTCGCCTTTTTACAGGCGGGCAGTGCGGAAAACAGGTGTCAAGTGCTTCTTATAATATCATTTCATTCGATTATGGTGAGCTGCCATCTTTAAAACTCTCGGCCCTCCCAGGACCAAAGTGAACTAACTAATGGCAGTGGGCATGTCAAATAATTTAGGGGGGACGTTTATTTTAATGTCACCACAGTAACCCAATGCTTTGGAGCATTTTATTTTTATTTTTACAACCTTTACCAATAATATTATCACAAATAAATGATTTATACACAGGCAAGTTGTGAGTTTACACTTTTTCCTTTGTGGAAAGTGATTATGCTGCCATTATATATATATATATATATATATATATATATATATATATGTATATATATATATATATATATATATATATATATATATATTCAGTAGAAACTAGTCAACCCTGAAAAAAAGATTAATTTAAGGATTCATTTTTCACAGGGTACAAAATGTTTTCAGTCTAAGGGTGATTGGCTTCCTTAAAAATGTTTAATCACATAAAATACCTGCTATGTGGCACTGCTCGAATAAAACACCGATAAGGGTATTTAATAAAGTATTCATTTGAGGCCTTTAATTAGAGAGAGAGAGCGATCAAATAGCTTCTAGACAGGCTACACAGTTTGCATGTTTTGTTATGGCTTTATTTTGGAGCGTAATTAGTGTATAGCGATTTACATCTAAAGCTAATAACAATATCACTTGTGAGCGCATTCGCATGTCTCAGACAGGTCTTCAACCCTGCCTTTCCCCATCATCTCTCTTAGCATACAATTCTTTCACTGCAGCTATGGATTCTGGGTAATGGCATGCAAATGAGCACACAATGGAACCATCCAAAGCTAGAAAGACTTTGTAGATAATTTGAAACAAGAAAAGTGTTGCAGATAGTTTGAATAAGCCCAGGATATGTAAGAAATCAAACAGCCGGACACATGACTGTAATTCCAGTAGCATGAAGCTCGTGGTGGCATTGTTTGGACTCTTGCATTGCTCCTACCAGCCGTGTAATTGGTTAGGATAGAATGTTGGTTGATGATGATGAATATAAATCCCAACATACTGTCCCCGAATTCTCTGTTCATCACAGCTCACACCCCCTGGGCTGTTAACAATTTTCAAAAATGGAGCATTGCTGATACGTTAAACAAGACTCCAGACTTGGCCGCGTGATACCTTGTCAATATTAGGACACATGCCAGCTTCTGTACTTGTGATGGGTTTTTAGCCTTCATGTGATTGCTTGTGCTGCACACGTTTTGGCCCAATAACCAGACAAAAATCACTAATTTCCTGTAAATACAAGCAACAAATGTATAATAATAGTGAAATGTAAAGCCAGTGGCAGTGTTTATACTGGATATGCATGGGTATTGTATGGTTTGTTTCTGCCTCTGTGGGGATTTACTTGTTTTACCCTTCTCTGCTGAATGAAAGACGAAAGGCCATATTTTTAAGCGGTAGTATTTCACAAGACACCTTCTGTGTGTTCGGAAGGTTACTTACCACCTTCGGCAGGATTTCCTCTTACCATTGTTTTGATAAATGCAGCAGTTCCTTACATTTACAGTGATGCAATTATCTAAGCTGCTGATCGAGCCCCTAGACCCGTGATCGATCTGCGAAGATCCTGCTTCCCAGGGCACGCAATATGGACGCTTATTTCAAGAGGAAGTGGTGTGGCTCCCTAAATAGCAACCCAAGGAAGCGTAATACATTAAAGCTGCTGTTTAAGCTGACGGTTTTTTATTTTAAATATTTATATATTGTTCCATTTCAATATGTGCATCAATACAATCTGCACACTGACGAGTGATTAGCTAAGCTGCAGATCGATCTGTTCTCCTGTAATCGATCGTTTGCTCCGGGTTATTTAAATCAACTTGCACAGCATTCTGGGCAATGTAGTCCTGGAATATGATTGACTGGGCAGTTACTAGATACAATTGGTGCACTGCTAGAGAGAGGGCGGGGCTCAAGAACCAGAGCCTATCAGAAGGGGAAGGGGGCTGTCACTTTGGAAATGCTTCCGACATTAGCATTTTTAAATGCTACAAGTATTTTCTCATAGTACAGAACTGATTTTTTTTTTTTTTTTTAACACATAGGATATTGCTTGAACTGCTGCTTTAAACTTAATTTAAAAAGGCATTGAATGAAAAAAATAAAACATTTTTATTTGCAGTAAGTGTTATCTA